>NC_069501.1:8959496-9261996 GCF_027579735.1 Bombina bombina
TGCTATATATATATATATATATACACACACATACTGAGTCCTTATCTCACTGCTATATATATATATATATATATATATATATACATACTGAGTCCTTATCTCACTGCTATATATACACATACTGAGTCCTTATCTCACTGCTATATATATATATATACATACTGAGTCCTTATCTCACTGCTATATATATATATATATATATATATATATATACATACTGAGTCCTTATCTCACTGCTATATATATATATATATATATATATATATATTTATTTCATGTAATTAGCAAGAGTCCATGAGCTAGTGACGTATGGGATATACATTCCTACCAGGAGGGGCAAAGTTTCCCAAACCTCAAAATGCCTATAAATACACCCCTCACCACACCCACAAATCAGTTTTACAAACTTTGCCTCCCGTGGAGGTGGTGAAGTAAGTTTGTGCTAGATTCTACGTTGATATGCGCTTCGCAGCAGGTTGGAGCCCGGTTTTCCTCTCAGCGTGCAGTGAATGTCAGAGGGATGTGAAGAGAGTATTGCCTATTTGAATTCAATGGTCTCCTTCTACGGGATCTATTTCATAGGTTCTCTGTTATCGGTCGTAGAGATTCATCTCTTACCTCCCTTTTCAGATCGACGATATACTCTTATGTACCATTACCTCTACTGATTCTCGTTTCAGTACTGGTTTGGCTTTCTACTACATGTAGATGAGTGTCCTGGGGTAAGTAAGCCTTATTTTTTGTGACACTCTAAGCTATGGTTGGGCACTTTTATATAAAGTTCTAAATATATGTGTTTAAACATTTATTTGCCTTGATTCAGGATGTTCAATATTCCTTTTTTCAGACAGTCAGTTTCATTATTGGGATAATGCATATGAATTAAAACATTTTTTCTTACCTTAAAAATTGACTTTTTTCCTGTGGGCTGTTAGGCTCGCGGGGGCTGAAAATGCTTCATTTTATTGCGTCATTCTTGGCGCAGACTTTTTTGGCGCAAAAATTTTCTTTGTCATTTCCGGCGTCATACTTGTCGCCGGAAGTTGCATCATGTTTTTGAAGTTTTTTCGCGCCAAAAATGTCGGCGTCACCGGATGTGGCGTCATTTTTGGCGCCAAATAATGTGGGCGTCTTTTTTTGGCGCTAAAAAATATGGGCGTCATTATTGTCTCCACATTATTTAAGTCTAGTTGTTTATTTGCTTCTGGTTGCTAGAAGCTTGTTCATTGGTATTTTTTCCCATTCCTAAAACTGTCATTTAAGGAATTTGATAAATTTTGCTTTATATGTTGTTTTTTTCTATTACATATTGCAAGATGTCTCAGATTGACCCTGAATCAGAAGCTACTTCTGGAAAATCGCTGCCTGATGCTGGATCTACCAAAGTTAAGTGTATTTGCTGTAAACTTGTGGTAACTGTCCCTCCGGCTGTTGTTTGTGATGAATGTCATGATAAACTTGCTAATGCAGATAATATTTCCTTTAGTAATGTTCCATTACCTGTTGCTGTTCAGTCAACATCTAATACTCAGGGTGTTCCTGTTAATATAAGAGATTTTGTTTCTAAATCTATTAGGAAGGCTATGTCTGTTATTCCTCCTTTCAGTAAACGTAAGGTCTTTTAAAACTTCTTATTTTCCAGATGAATTTTTAAATGAACAACATCTTTCTGATTCTGTTTCTGATGATGATTTGTCTGGTTCAGAGGATTCTGTAACCAAACCAAAACGAACACCGGATATGGTAAAAAAGCGTTTCTTTATTCTCCATAAAATGTCGACATCAGGCACTTAAAAACAAAAAGCACAGTACAAGGGGAGACTCAGTCTGACATGTTTCGGCCTTGGCTGGCCTTAATCATAGAACTAATGGTCAAAGTAAAACCTGTGGCCTTATACCACTCCCTTAACCATGATTGGCTGTCTGTGCTGCAGTAATTAGAAGTTAACTATGTAGCTTCCCTTAGAGCTTGGAATTTTGTTAACTAACACCATACTGATGGTAAGACTACAGTGCTTTCATTTTCTTAATCGCATCAGACTATGCTCTTAAATAATTTTCGAATTATGTATAGGTTAATATTTACCATTATAAAACATTACAGATTTAAAACTTAGAGATACTAGAAGAATTTTTGCTCATAAGTCTGTTAATAGGGTGTTATCAAATGGTAAATACTATATACTATATAAAGCTATTTTCCCTATATGGGGGTAGTAATAGTCTCCCTGTATATACTTGCATATGCACCATATTATATATCTACTCCCCTAGTGCAATATCTAAATTATGAGGGACTGATCATATGCATCTATATACACTGGTACCCATAGACTATGGGCTTATTTATTTATAACTTCTTACTAACCTAATGTAACACTCCTAAACTTTAAGTAGTATAACCCTAAAGATATTGATAATTTGATCATAACTATACTGAACAGATGCCTTATTGAATTATATCTTCAAAGGATAGTTTTAGTTAGTATAACAAATCAAACAGAGGATGATCAATCAAAAATAGTATTACTATTCAATAATAGGGGAGGAAAAAGATCCGGATTAGCACCAAAAGTTGATCAAATCACCTTCGATATTCATGCCATTTGGACTTCGTGTATATAATTTAAATATCCAAAAGGCCTCCTTTTTATATAATTCCATAATCCTATTTCCTCCTCTAGGTTTATTTTTAACCAAATCAATAATCATCCATGTAAATGAATTAGTATTTTTAGCATGCTCATGTATGAAGTGCTTTGACGCACCGGTGGCCATTCTACCTCTTTCTATGTCATTGAGGTGCTCACGAATGCGCTCTCGGGCCTCACGTGTTGTGCACCCCACATATTGCTTTTTGTAAGAGGTACATGTTATGACATAGATTGCAAAATCAGAGCGACAGTTGGTGCAATAATTACAATCAAATACCCGTTGTGTGTAGTTAGATTGAAACACCTTACCAACTGTAGTATGGTTACAGGCTGTACAACTATGTAAGCCACATTTATAGTGGCCCTTGCAGCTCAGCCAACTACTCTTATTGGGAGGTTTTCTTAGGGCACTAGGTGAGACTATGTTGCCGATAGTGACGTTTCTCCTTGAAACAAACCGGCAACCTTTGTCTATCACATCCTTAAGTGCATCATCAGCCTTGAGAACAGGCAAATTTCTCCTAACTATCTCACAGACCTCTCTATATTGATTAGAGTATGTGGTGATAAAAGATATCTCACTATTCCCTCTTATCTTTGTAGATTTTTTTGGTTTTAACAATTCTGCTCTTGGTATACTCTGTACTTCAAAGAAAGCTTTTCGAATAGGCCCATCAGGGTAACCCCTTGCTTTAAGCCTTTTCCATAATGCCCTGCTCTCCGCCTGGAAATCTTCTTCTCGAGAACAGTTCCGTTTTATCCGGATAAACTGTCCCTTAGCCACGCCATAGTTCATATGGCGTGGGTGGCAACTCCTGGCGTGTAGCAGGGCATTAGCTGAAATTGGTTTCACATAAAGTGTAGAGTTAACCATATTGTCCTGTCTGTTTCCTTCCAATTCCACATCCAAATAAGACACCTTCTCTTTACCATAGACAAATGTAAACTGTAAACCTGCTTCATTGATGTTTAAATAATCAACAAACTGTTGACCCTCTTCTTCAGAGCCAGACCAGACCAATAGCAGGTTGTCAATGTTGCGCTTGTATGCTACAACCGAGCTCCTAAATGGGTTAGTATCTGCATAGACGTGGGACAGCTCCCACCAACCCATATAGAGGTTGGCAAATGCAGGGGCAAATTTAGCCCCCATGGCTGTCCCACATCTCTGCAGATAAAACACTCCATTGAACTTGAAATAATTATGCGTCAGCAAAAATAACAACACCTGCAAAATATATTTCTTCAGATCGCAATCATATTCACTAAAGCTATCTAGCATAAACTTAACAGCATCCAGCCCTTCTTTGTGCGGTATGGCCGAATAGAGGCCCACCACATCTATGGTGAGCCAACTATAGTTCTTTTCCCAATTTAAGCCATCAATCAAATTAAGCAAGTGTTTAGTGTCTTGGAGGTATGAAGGGAGCCTCCAGACGATGGGCTGGAGTAGTGTCTCAACCCAATTCGACAGGTTCTCAAACAAAGAGCCTATTCCAGACACTATCGGTCGTCCTTTGACATCCTCAATAGATTTGTGCACCTTCGGCAGATGGTGGAAGATCGGAGTAACCGGTTCCTCCACCATCAGATACTCGAAAGTCATCAAATCCATTACTCCCAGTTCCAGCCCATCGTCTAGAAGGTCCCTCAACTCCTTCTGAAAAGCAAATACAGGATTACCTGACAGGACTACATATACCTCTTGGTCCTCAAGCTGTCTCAATGCCTCCCTGATATAGGATGATCTATCCATTATTACTATGGAACCACCCTTATCAGAGTTTTTGATCACTATATCATCCCTCTCTTTTAACTGTTTGAGACCAGTTTTTTGTTTGAATGTAAGATTTTCCCTAGTATTTTTACATTGAGCCTTCAATTTTACCAGATCCTCCTCCACCCTTCTATGGAATTGTTCTAGGATCCTACCTCTACTCTGTGTGGGGTAAAATATTGACTTAGGCTTAAAGCCAGTATCGGAACTTATCACATTCATTGATTGATTACCGTCTCGTTCCAGTTGATATAGTGTTAAAAAATCAACCGCATCATTAACCTGAAAATGGTCATTCTCTATTGTTTTATCTATGCAATCCTGCATTAACACATCCTCATGCTGTATATTCTCTGTGGCAAAGAACTTTTTTAATGTTAAGTTACGAATAAGCTTGTTAACATCAAGAAGCGTTTCAAATATGTCAAAATCTGTAGAGGGAACAAAATTTAAACCAAGTTTAAGTACATCCATTTCTGAATCGCTTAATACTATTGAGGATAGATTAATTATTTTCAGATTTTGTATCTGTTCTGTCTGCCCCTTCTGAGAGTATATCTTTTTCTCTGATCTAGGGACTGTGATTCCCCCTGAGTTGTTTGTAGCTTGGGCACTGTCCCTCTCCCCCTTCCTCCCCCTCCTCCCTGTCCTGCCCCTACCTCGTGAAAAACCTGTGATTGGTCTAGATGTATATTTTGTTTAGACTGTTTCTCACTGTCTAGTGCTTTCACATATCTATTTCTATGTGTTATTTTGTTCTTTGATTTCAAAATGCCACCAGTAGTATTAACAGGTAGGGAAGGGGGTAATAAAGCAGGCTGTGAGGCTGTAAGAGACACTATATCAGAGTCATTAATCTGTTCCCCCTCATCAGAGGAGGGCCCACTGGTCATAAAGTCCACAAAATCCTGAATCTCCACTTCATCGTTGGACTCAGGATCAGTGTCAGAAAAGGTCACTTGTTTTTTCATTGTTATTTGCTGTTGGCCACTCGTGTCTTTAGATTCTGGGTCACCCCCTTTCCTCTGTCTATGTTGTCGTCTGTTCCTTCTATTAGGTTGTGAACCATTTGAATAAACCCTATTTAGGGTATAGTCCTCAGAGTCTCTAGTGAATTTGCGGAATTTAAGTTTGTCAATGTCTGTCTTCATATTGTCTACTGTCTGTCTCAACAGATTGTCAAGATTTTCATATTGGCTATGGTCCACAAACTGATTCAGATCTTTCTGTATGTGTTGTATTAGTTGTCTAGCTTCAGTTAGCTTCTGTTCTTTATGTCTAATGATCAAATGCATAAGTCTGATAGAGCACTCTGTAAGGATATCATTCCATTCCCTGAGAAAGGCATCATCCACCATAAGAAATGTTGGCCTTTTCCTTAGTCTAAGGCCTCGAGGTATCATGTTCAAATCGACATATTTCTCTAGGGACCTTTTGTCCCACCATATTTGATACTCTTTTAGTAATGCTTTTTCCATTTGGAAGAAAACCTCAGAAATGTATTTTATCTCATTGTCAGGATTAAAGATATCCTTTAATGTAGGTCTGTTTTTATCCAGATCCTCTAGGGACAGCAATGAATAGTAATTACTGGAAGCCATGTTGTCTTAACCCCTGTTACTCTGTATATTGGATTTATTAGACAGAATAGGGGATATGGAGATATTCAGCCTTGGAATATATATTTATTTAGCACCCAGGTAAACAAATCTGTCTATGGTCCCACACCTAAAATCTAGTGTCCATTAGTGTAATATATCTAAGGACCACTGCTCCTTTTAATGTCAGATATGTTTAACAAGCGAAACAAGAGAGTAATAATCAACCATAAACTGACTGCTTGTTAATATGTATATTTGACAATATACCGCTCCCGGTGACACCATCCACTAATAACATCAACCTCGATCCTCAAAATCATTCCCGGCAAGAGACCATATTAATGATACAAAGGATAGCAATCATGGCAGTCAGAGCAGTACTTAGCAGCATTAACTGCGGCTCACCTCCTTAGGTACTTCGGATCAATCCCTTGTGATCTGCCGCTTGCTGCAATCCTCACTCCAGGGCCTCGGCGTCTGACGTCACCCGATCTCCGGTCATGTGACTCACTATGCGCCTGTGACACTCTGGATCTGCGTCCTCCAGCTGCTGGTCTTGCTTCGGTGATGCGTGGAAAAAGTGGTAAGTACCGGTGTCACCGATCTTTGCGGTTTATCCAGGTTCTTCGTGTGGGACTTCCCCGGGGCATCCAAGGGTCCTGTGAAACAGCCTTACTCCTCCAATCCGGACGGCACTCTCCTATGCCGTGAATAGCAACCAAACCAAAACGAACACCGGATATGGTAAAAAAGCGTTTCTTTATTCTCCATAAAATGTCGACATCAGGCACTTAAAAACAAAAAGCACAGTACAAGGGTAGACTCAGTCTGACATGTTTCGGCCTTGGCTGGCCTTAATCATAGAACTAATGGTCAAAGTAAAACCTGTGGCCTTATACCACTCCCTTAACCATGATTGGCTGTCTGTGCTGCAGTAATTAGAAGTTAACTATGTAGCTTCCCTTAGAGCTTGGAATTTTGTTAACTAACACCATACTGATGGTAAGACTACAGTGCTTTCATTTTCTTAATCGCATCAGACTATGCTCTTAAATAATTTTCGAATTATGTATAGGTTAATATTTTCCATTATAAAACATTACAGATTTAAAACTTAGAGATACTAGAAGAATTTTTGCTCATAAGTCTGTTAATAGGGTGTTATCAAATGGTAAATACTATATACTATATAAAGCTATTTTCCCTATATGGGGGTAGTAATAGTCTCCCTGTATATACTTGCATATGCACCATATTATATATCTACTCCCCTAGTGCAATATCTAAATTATGAGGGACTGATCATATGCATCTATATACACTGGTACCCATAGACTATGGGCTTATTTATTATAGAGGATTCTGTTTCAGAGATTGACACTGATAAATCTTCATTTCTTTCATGTAATTAGCAAGAGTCCATGAGCTAGTGACGTATGGGATATACATTCCTACCAGGAGGGGCAAAGTTTCCCAAACCTCAAAATGCCTATAAATACACCCCTCACCACACCCACAAATCAGTTTTACAAAATTTGCCTCCCATGGAGGTGGTGAAGTAAGTTTGTGCTAGATTCTACGTTGATATGCGCTTCGCAGCAGGCTGGAGCCCGGTTTTCCTCTCAGTGTGCAGTGAATGTCAGAGGGATGTGAAGAGAGTATTGCCTATTTGAATTCAATGGTCTCCTTCTACGGGATCTATTTCATAGGTTCTCTGTTATCGGTCGTGGAGATTCATCTCTTACCTCCCTTTTCAGATCGACGATATACTCTTATATACCATTACCTCTACTGATTCTCGTTTCAGTACTGGTTTGGCTTTCTACTACATGTAGATGAGTGTCCTGGGGTAAGTAAGTCTTATTTTTTGTGACACTCTAAGCTATGGTTGGGCACTTTTATATAAAGTTCTAAATATATGTGTTTAAACATTTATTTGCCTTGATTCAGGATGATCAATATTCGTTATTTCAGACAGTCAGTTTCATTATTTGGGATAATGCATATGAATTAAGACATTTTTCTCTTGTTAAGTGTATCCAGTCCACGGATCATCCATTACTTGTGGGATATTCTCCTTCCCAACAGGAAGTTGCAAGAGGATCACCCACAGCAGAGCTGCTATATAGCTCCTCCCCTAACTGTCATATCCAGTCATTCTCTTGCAAGCCTCAACCAAGATGGAGGTCGTAAGAGGAGTGTGGTGTTTTATACTTAGTTTATTCTTCAATCAAAAGTTTGTTATTTTTAAATGGTGCCGGAGTGTACTGTTTATCTCAGGCAGTATTTAGAAGAAGAATCTGCCTGCATTTTCTATGATCTTAGCAGAAGTAACTAAGATCCATGGCTGTTCTCACATATTCTGAGGAGTGAGGTAACTTCAGAGAGGGAATGGCGTGCAGGTTTTCCTGCTATAAGGTATGTGCAGTTAATATTTTTCTAGGGATGGAATTTGCTAGAAAATGCTGCTTATACCGGATTAATGTAAGTAAAGCCTTAAATGCAGTGATAGCTACTGGTATCAGGCTTATTAATAGAGATACATACTCTTATAAAAATGTAATATAAAACGTTTGCTGGCATGTTAATCGTTTTTATATATGTTTGGTGACAAAACTTATTGGGGCCTAGTTTTTTTCCACATGGCTGGTTTGATTTCTGCCTAGAGACAGTTTCCTGAAGCTTTCCACTGTTGCAATATGAGTGGGAAGGGCCTATTTTAGTGCTTTTCTGTGCAGCTAAAAATACTGACAGAGACATTCAGCTTCCCTCTGCATGATACAGGACATTTCTGAAGGGCTCAAAAGGCTTCAAAGTCGTCTTTGAGGAGGGTAACAATCACAGTAGACTGTGGCAGTTGTTGTGACTGTGTTTAAAAAACGTTTTTGTCATTTATTATTCTGTTTTTGTTATTAAGGGGTTAATCATCCATTTGCAAGTGGGTGCAATGCTCTGCTGACTTGTTACATACACGTTAAAAATTTTGTTAGTGTAACTGCCTTTTTTCACTGTTATTTCAAATTTTGTCAAAATTTGTTTCTCTTAAAGGCACAGTAACGTTTTTTATTTTGCTTGTTAACTTGCTTTAAAGTGTTTTCCAAGCTTGCTAGTCTCATTGCTAGTCTGTACAAACATGTCTGAAACAGAGGATACTTGTTCATTATGTTTAAAAGCCATGGTGGAGCCCCATAGGAGAATGTGTACTAAATGTATTGATTTCACCTTAAACAGTAAAGATCAGTCTTTATCTATAAAAGAATTGTCACCAGAGGGGTCTGTCGAGGGGGAAGTTATGCCGACTAACTCTCGCCACGTGTCGGACCCTTCGCCTCCCGCTCAAGGGACGCACGCTAATATGGCGCCAAGTACATCAGGGACGCCCAAAGCGATTACTTTGCAGGACATGGCTGCAATCATGAATAATACCCTGTCAGAGGTATTATCCAGATTGCCTGAATTGAGAGGCAAGCGCGATAGCTCTGGGGTTAGACGAGATACAGAGCGCGTAGATGCTGTAAGAGCCATGTCTGATACTGCGTCACAATATGCAGAACCTGAGGACGGAGAGCTTCAGTCTGTGGGTGACGTCTCTGATTCGGGGAGACCTGATTCAGAGATTTCTAATTTTAAATTTAAGCTTGAGAACCTCCGTGTATTGCTTGGGGAGGTATTAGCTGCTCTGCATGACTGTGACACAATTGCAGCGCCAGAGAAATTGTGTAGGCTGGATAAATACTATGCAGTGCCGGTGAGTACTGATGTTTTTCCAATACCTAAAAGGCTTACAGAAATTATTAGTAAGGAGTGGGATAGGCCCGGTGTGCCCTTTTCCCCACCTCCTATATTTAGAAAAATGTTTCCAATAGATGCCACTACACGGGACTTATGGCAGACTGTCCCTAAGGTGGAGGGAGCAGTTTCTACTTTAGCAAAGCGTACCACTATCCCGGTTGAGGACAGTTGTGCTTTTTCAGATCCAATGGATAAAAAATTAGAGGGTTACCTTAAGAAAATGTTTATTCAACAAGGTTTTATTTTACAGCCCCTTGCATGCATTGCGCCTGTCACTGCTGCGGCGGCATTCTGGTTTGAGGCCCTGGAAGAGGCCATCCATACAGCTCCATTGACTGAAATTGTTGACAAGCTTAGAACTCTTTAGCTAGCTAACTCATTTGTTTCTGATGCCATTGTTCATTTGACTAAACTAACGGCTAAGAATTCCGGATTCGCCATCCAGGCGCGTAGGACGCTATGGCTCAAATCCTGGTCAGCTGATGTGACTTCAAAGTCTAAATTACTCAACATTCCTTTCAAGGGGCAGACCTTATTCAGCCTGGTTTGAAAGAAATTATTTCTGACATTACTGGAGGTAAGGGTCATACCCTTCCTCAGGACAGGGCCAAATCAAAGGCCAAACAGTCTACTTTTCGTGCCTTTCGAAATTCCAAGGCAGGTGCAGCATCAACTTCCTCCGCTTCAAGACAAGAGGGAACTTTTGCTCAATCTAAGCAGGCCTGGAAACCTAACCAGTCCTGGAACAAAGGCAAGCAGGCCAGAAAGCCTGCTGCTGCCTCTAAGACAGCATGAAGGAACGGCCCCCTATCCGGCGACGGATCTAGTAGGGGGCAGACTTTTTCTCTTCGCCCAGGCGTGGGCAAGAGATGTTCAGGATCCCTGGGCGTTGGAGATCATATCTCAGGGATATCTTCTGGACTTCAAAGCTTCCCCTCCACAAGGGAGATTTCATCTTTCAAGGTTATCTGCAAATCAGATAAAGAAAGAGGCATTCCTACGCTGTGTGCAAGACCTCCTAGTAATGGGAGTGATCCATCCAGTTCCGCGGACGGAACAAGGACAGGGTTTTTATTCAAATCTGTTTGTGGTTCCCAAAAAAGAGGGAACCTTCAGACCAATTTTGGATCTAAAGATCTTAAACAAATTCCTCAGAGTTCCATCTTTCAAATTGGAAACTATTCGGACCATCCTACCCATGATCCAAGAGGGTCAGTACATGACCACAGTGGACTTAAAGGATGCCTACCTTCACATACCGATTCACAAAGATCATCATCGGTTCCTAAGGTTTGCCTTTCTAGACAGGCATTACCAATTTGTAGCTCTTCCCTTCGGGTTGGCTACAGCCCCGAGAATCTTTACGAAGGTTCTGTGCTCACTTCTGGCGGTTCTAAGACCGCGAGGCATAGCGGTGGCTCCGTATCTAGACGACATCCTGATACAGGCGTCAAGCTTTCAAATTGCCAAGTCTCATACAGAGATAGTTCTGGCATTTCTGAGATCGCACGGGTGGAAAGTGAACGAGAAAAAGAGTTCTCTATCCCCACTCACAAGAGTCTCCTTCTTAGGGACTCTTATAGATTCTGTAGAGATGAAAATTTACCTGACGGAGTCCAGGTTATCAAAGCTTCTAAATGCTTTCCGTATTCTTCATTCCATTCCGCGCCCTTCGGTGGCTCAGTGTATGGAGGTGATCGGCTTAATGGTAGCGGCAATGGACATAGTGCCATTTGCGCGCCTACATCTCAGACCGCTTCAATTATGCATGCTAAGTCAGTGGAATGGGGTTTACACAGATTTGTCCCCTCTGCTAAATCTGGATCAAGAGACCAGAGATTCTCTTCTCTGGTGGTTGTCTCGGGTCCACCTGTCCGAGGGTATGACCTTTCGCAGGCCAGATTGGACAATTGTAACAACAGATGCCAGCCTTCTAGGTTGGGGTGCAGTCTGGAACTCCCTGAAGGCTCAGGGATCGTGGACTCAGGAGGAGAAACTCCTTCCGATAAATATTCTGGAGTTAAGAGAAATATTCAATGCTCTTCTGGCTTGGCCTCAGTTAGCAACACTGAGGTTCATCAGATTTCAGTCGGACAATATCACGACTGTGGCTTACATCAACCATCAAGGGGGAACCAGGAGTTCCCTAGCGATGTTAGAAGTCTCAAAAATAATTCGCTTGTCAGAGACTTACTCTTGCCACCTGTCAGCAATCCATATCCCAGGCGTGGAGAACTGGGAGGCGGATTTTCTAAGTCGTCAGACTTTTCACCCGGGGGAGTGGGAACTCCATCCGGAGGTGTTTGCTCAATTGATTCATCGTTGGGGCAAACCAGAGTTGGATCTCATGGCGTCTCGCCAGAACGCCAAGCTTCCTTGTTACAGATCCAGGTCCAGGGACCCAGAAGCGACGCTGATAGATGCTCTAGCAGCGCCTTGGTTCTTCAACCTGGCTTATGTGTTTCCACCGTTTCCTCTGCTCCCTCGACTGGTTGCCAAAATCAAACAGGAGAGAGCATCGGTGATTCTAATAGCGCCTGCGTGGCCACGCAGGACCTGGTATGCAGACCTAGTGGACATGTCATCCTTTCCACCATGGACTCTGCCTCTAAGACAGGACTTTCTAATACAAGGTCCTTTCAATCATCCAAATCTAATTTCTCTGAGACTGACTGCATGGAGATTGAACGCTTGATTCTATCAAAGCGTGACTTCTCAGAGTCAGTCATTGATACCTTAATACAGGCACGAAAGCCTGTTACCAGGAAAATCTATCACAAGATATGGCATACATATCTTTACTGGTGTGAATCCAAGAATTACTCATGGAGTAAGGTTAGGATTCCTAGGATATTGTCCTTTCTCCAAGAGAGTTTGGACAAAGGATTATCAGCTAGTTCCTTAAAGGGACAGATTTCTGCTCTGTCTATTCTTTTGCACAAGCGTCTGGCAGAAGTTCCAGACGTCCAGGCATTTTGTCAGGCTTTGGTTAGAATTAAGCCTGTGTTTAAACCTGTTGCTCCCCCATGGAGCTTAAACTTGGTTCTTAAAGTTCTTCAAGGAGTTCCGTTTGAACCCCCTCATTCCATTGATATTAAGCTTTTATCTTGGAAAGTTCTGTTTTTGATGGCTATTTCCTCGGCTCGGAGAGTCTCTGAGCTATCTGCCTTACAATGTGATTCTCCTTATCTGATTTTTCATGCAGATAAGGTAGTTCTGCGTACCAAACCTGGGTTTTTACCTAAGGTGGTTTCTAACAAGAATATCAATCAAGAGATTGTTGTTCCATCATTGTGTCCTAATCCTTCTTCAAAGAAGGAACGTCTTTTACATAATCTGGACGTAGTCCGTGCCTTGAAGTTTTACTTACAAGCTACTAAAGATTATTCTGGACAGTTTATTCTGGACAGAGGAGAGGTCAAAAAGCTTCGGCAACCTCTCTTTCCTTTTGGCTTCGGAGTATTATACGCCTAGCCTATGAGACTGCTGGACAGCAGCCCCCTGAAAGAATTACAGCTCATTCTACTAGAGCTGTGGCTTCCACCTGGGCCTTTAAAAATGAGGCCTCTGTTGAACAGATTTGCAAGGCCACGACTTGGTCTTCGCTTCACACCTTTTCCAAATTTTACAAATTTGATACTTTTGCTTCTTCGGAGGCTGTTTTTGGGAGAAAGGTTCTTCAGGCAGTGGTTCCTTCCGCTTAATCCTGCCTTGTCCCTCCCATCATCCGTGTACTTTAGCTTTGGTATTGGTATCCCACAAGTAATGGATGATCCGTGGACTGGATACACTTAACAAGAGAAAACATAATTTATGCTTACCTGATAAATTTATTTCTCTTGTAGTGTATCCAGTCCACGGCCCGCCCTGTCCTTTTAAGGCAGGTCTAAATTTTAATTAAACTACAGGGAGTGCAGAATTATTAGGCAAGTTGTATTTTTGAGGATTAATTTTATTATTGAACAACAACCATGTTCTCAATGAACCCAAAAAACTCATTAATATCAAAGCTGAATATTTTTGGAAGTAGTTTTTAGTTTGTTTTTAGTTTTAGCTATTTTAGGGGGATATCTGTGTGTGCAGGTGACTATTACTGTGCATAATTATTAGGCAACTTAACAAAAACAAATATATACCCATTTCAATTATTTATTTTTACCAGTGAAACCAATATAACATCTCAACATTCACAAATATACATTTCTGACATTCAAAAACAAAACAAAAACAAATCAGTGACCAATATAGCCACCTTTCTTTGCAAGGACACTCAAAAGCCTGCCATCCATGGATTCTGTCAGAGTTTTGATCTGTTCACCATCAACATTGCGTGCAGCAGCAACCACAGCCTCCCAGACACTGTTCAGAGAGGTGTACTATTTTCCCTCCTTGTAAATCTCACATTTGATGATGGACCACAGGTTCTCAATGGGGTTCAGATCAGGTGAACAAGGAGGCCATGTCATTAGTTTTTCTTCTTTTATACCCTTTCTTGCCAGCCACGCTGTGGAGTACTTGGACGCGTGTGATGGAGCATTGTCCTGCATGAAAATCATGTTTTTCTTGAAGGATGCAGACTTCTTCCTGTACCACTGCTTGAAGAAGGTGTCTTCCAGAAACTGGCAGTAGGACTGGGAGTTGAGCTTGACTCCATCCTCAACCCGAAAAGGCCCCACAAGCTCATCTTTGATGATACCAGCCCAAACCAGTACTCCACCTCCACCTTGCTGGCGTCTAAGTCGGACTGGAGCTCTCTGCCCTTTACCAATCCAGCCACGGGCCCATCCATCTGGCCCATCAAGACTCACTCTCATTTCATCAGTCCATAAAACCTTAGAAAAATCAGTCTTGAGATATTTCTTGGCCCAGTCTTGACGTTTCAGCTTGTGTGTCTTGTTCAGTGGTGGTCGTCTTTCAGCCTTTCTTAGCTTGGCCATGTCTCTGAGTATTGCACACCTTGTGCTTTTGGGCACTCCAGTGATGTTGCAGCTCTGAAATATGGCCAAACTGGTGGCAAGTGGCATCTTGGCAGCTGCACGCTTGACTTTTCTCAGTTCATGGGCAGTTATTTTGCGCCTTGGTTTTTCCACACGCTTCTTGCGACCCTGTTGACTATTTTGAATGAAACGCTTGATTGTTCGATGATCACGCTTCAGAAGCTTTGCAATTTTAAGAGTGCTGCATCCCTCTGCAAGATATCTCACTATTTTTGACTTTTCTGAGCCTGTCAAGTCCTTCTTTTGACCCATTTTGCCAAAGGAAAGGAAGTTGCCTAATAATTATGCACACCTGATATAGGGTGTTGATGTCATTAGACCACACCCCTTCTCATTACAGAGATGCACATCACCTAATATGCTTAATTGGTAGTAGGCTTTCGAGCCTATACAGCTTGGAGTAAGACAACATGCATAAAGAGGATGATGTGGTCAAAATACTCATTTGCCTAATAATTCTGCACTCCCTGTACTGTCACCACTGCACCCTATGGTTTCTCCTTTCTCTGTTTGTTTTCGGTCGAATGACTGGATATGACAGTTAGGGGAGGAGCTATATAGCAGCTCTGCTGTGGGTGATCCTCTTGCAACTTCCTGTTGGGAAGGAGAATATCCCACAAGTAATGGATGATCCGTGGACTGGATACACTACAAGAGAAATAAATTTATCAGGTAAGCATAAATTATGTTTTTCTTACCTTAAAAATTGACTTTTTTCCCTGTGGGCTGTTAGGCTCGCGGGGGCTGAAAATGCTTCATTTTATTGCGTCATTCTTGGCGCGGACTTTTTTGGCGCAAAAAAATTCTTTGTCATTTCCGGCGTCATACTTGTCGCCGGAAGTTGTTCGTGTTTGCGTCATTTTTTTGACGTTTTTGCACCAAAAATGTCGGCGTCACCGGATGTGGCGTCATTCTTGGCGCCTAAAGCATTTGGGCGCCAATAATGTGGGCGGCTTTTTTGGCGCCAAAAAATGTGGGCGTCTTTTTTGTCTCCACCTTTTTTCTCACATTATTTAAGTCTCATTTTTCATTTGCTTCTGGTTGCTAGAGGCTTGTTCATTGGCATTTTTCCCATTCCTGAAACTGCCTTTTAAGGAATTTGATAGATTTTGCTTTATATGTTGTTTTTTCTCTTACATATTGCAAGATGTCTCAGATTGACCCTGGATCAGAAGCTACTTCTGGAAAAACGCTGCCTAATGCTGGTTCCACCAAAGTTAAGTGTATCTGCTGTAAACTTGTGGTATCTGTCCCTCCGGCTGTAGTTTGTGATGAATGTCATGTTAAGCTTGCTAATGCAGATAGTATTTCCATTAGTAATATACCATTACCTGTTGCTGTTCCATCAACATCTAATACTCAGGATGTTCCTGTTAATATAAGAGATTTTGTTTCTAAATCTATTAGGAAGGCTATGTCTGTTATTCCTCCTTCCAGTAAACGTAAAAGGTCTTTTAAAACTTCACATTTTTCAGATGAATTTTTAATTGAACATCATCATTCTGATTTGTCTGTTTCTGATGATGATTTTTCTGGTTCAGAGGATTCTGTCTCAGATATTGACACTGATGAATCTTCATATTTATTTAAAATGGAATTTATTCGTTCTTTACTTAAGAAGTTTTAATCGCATTAGAGATGGAGGAATCTAGTCCTCTTGATACTAAATCTACTAAGCGTTTAAATTCGGTTTTTAAATCTCCTACAGTTATTCCGGAAGTTTTTCCTGTCCCTGATGCTATTTCTGAAGTAATTTCTAGGGAATGGAATAATCTGGGTAATTCATTTACTCCTTCTAAAAGGTTTAAGAAATTGTATCCTGTGCCATCTGACAGATTAGAGCTTTGGGACAAAATCCCTAAAGTTGATGGGGTTATCTCTACTCTCGCTAAACGTACTACTATTCCTACGGCAGATAGTACTTCCTTTAAGGATCCTTTAGATAGGAAAATTGATTCCTTTCTAAGGAAAGCTTATTTATGTTCAGGTAATCTTCTTAGGCCTGCTATTTCTTTGGCTGATGTTGCGGCAGCTTCCACTTTTTGGTTGGAGGCTTTGGCACAACAAGTATCAGATCATAATACTCATAGCATTGTTAAACTTCTTCAACATGCTAATAACTTTATTTGTGATGCCATCTTTGATATCATTAAGAGTTGATGTCAGGTATAAGTCTTTAGCTATTTTAGCTAGAAGAGCTTTATGGCTTAAAACTTGGAATGCAGATATGTCTTCTAAGTCAACTTTGCTTTCCCTTTCTTTCCAAGGTAATAAATTGTTTGGTTCCCAGTTGGATTCTATTATTTCAACTGTTACTGGGGGGAAAGGAACTTTTTTACCTCAGGATAAAAAATCTAAAGGTAAATATAGGGCTGCTAATCGTTTTCGTTCCTTTCGTCAGAGCAAGGAACAGAAGCCTGATCCTTCCCCTAAAGCAGAGCTTTCCAAACTTTTCATCCTGGTGACACACTTTTTAGACCTACATCATTTCACGACACAGTAATTCAGTTGTACTAGCAAAAAGGAGGTTAAACTAACTTGTTTTAAGAGATATGGACACGTACATAAATTATATAATAACTAAATGTATTTACAAGTAACAGTATGTATGTGCAAGAATTAAAAAAAAGTTTATAATAACTACTTACTATTTTAATGGGATGAACACAATTTCTGAATATTTGGTGGAATATTAGATAAAGACACATTTCATCATCAAGCATTTTTAAGCTTCCACTTCCTATCCATATATCAAGAGCAGGAGCAGCAATGCACTACTGTGAGTTAGGTGCAAAAAAAACCCCACTGACTTCTGACTTCAGCTCAGCGTTTAAGCTGCCGCCCTCAGAGCTCGGTGAGTCCGATTGACTACTGCCCACGCTGCAAACACACTGCTGTACCACTCACTGACTACACATGCAGTCATGAGCCAATTAAGGAGACTACACGTGCAGTCAGGAGCCAATGCGCCGCCAAAGCCACCAATTGGAATATTTTCAGTTCCCACTGAGCTGCACCAAAAGGTTAAGGTGATCTGTGACCCCCTAGGTATCAATCATGTGTCAAACATGTGATATGCATAGCAGGCAGGCGGAAAGTCAGAAACCTCCCCAAAAAATTAAATTTTAAAAGATTTGTGCTGAAACAGGGACACACCTACACACTGCTGCCGACACACTAGTGTGTCCCGACACACAGTTTGGAAAGCACTGCCCTAAAGGAACAGTTTCTGTTTGGAAACCATCTCCAGTCTGGAATAAATCCAAGCCTTTTAGAAAGCAAAAGCCAGCTCCCAAGTCCACATGAAGGTGCGGCCCTCATTCCAGCACAGCTGGTAGGGGGCAGATTACTATTTTTCAAAGAAATTTGGATCAATTCGATTCACAGTCTTTGGATTCAGAACATTGTTTCACAAGGGTACAGAATAGGTTTCAAGATAAGGCCTCCTGCAAGAAGATTTTTTCTTTCTCGCATTCCAATAAATCCAGTGAAGGCTCAAGCATTTCTGAAATGTGTTTCAGATCTAGAGTTGGCTGGAGTAATTGTGCCAGTTCCAGTTCTGGAACAGGGTCTGGGGTTTTACTCCAATCTATTCATTGTACCAAAGAAGGAGAATTCCTTCAGACCAGTTCTGGATTTAAAAATATTGAATCGTTATGTAAGGATACCAACATTCAAAATGGTAACTATAAGGACTATTCTGCCTTTTGTTCAGCAAGGGCATTATATATCCACAATAGATTTACAGGATGCATATCTGCATATTCCGATTCATCCAGATCACTATCGGTTTCTGAGATTCTCTTTTCTAGACAAGCATTACCAATTTGTGGCTCTGCCGTTCGGCCTAGCAACAGCTCCAAGGATTTTTTCAAAGGTTCTCGGTGCCCTGCTATCTGTAATCAGAGAACAGGGTATTGTGGTATTTCCTTATTTGGACGATATCTTGGTACTTGCTCAGTCTTCACATTTAGCAGAATTTCATACGAATCGACTTGTCATTTCTTCAAGAACATGGTTGGAGGATCAATTTACCAAAGAGTTCATTGATTCCTCAGACAAGGGTAACCTTTTTAGGTTTCCAAATAGATTCAGTGTCCATGACTTTGTCTCTGACGGACAAGAGACGTCTGAAATTGGTTTCAGCTTGTCGAAACCTTCAGTCTCAATCATTTCCTTCGGTAGCCTTATGCATGGAAATTTTAGATCTTATGACTGCTGCATCGGACGCGATCCCCTTTGCTCGTTTTCACATGCGACCTCTTCAGCTTTGTATGCTGAACCAGTGGTGCAGGGATTATACAAAGATATCACAGTTAATATCTTTAAATCCGATTGTTCGACACTCTCTGACGTGGTGGACAGATCACCATCGTTTAGTTCAAGGGGCTTCTTTTGTTCTTCCAACCTGGACTGTGATCTCAACAGATGCGAGTCTGACAGGTTGGGGAGCTGTATGGGGGTCTCTGACAGCGCAGGGGGTTTGGGAATCTCAGGAGGCGAGATTACCCATCAACATTTTGGAACTCCGTGCGATTTTCAGAGCTCTTCAGTCGTGGCCTCTTCTGAAGAGAGAATCGTTCATTTGTTTTCAGACGGACAATGTCACAACCGTGGCATATGTCAATAATCAAGGGGGGACTCACAGTCCTCTGGCTATGAAAGAAGTATCTCGGATACTTGCTTGGGCGGAATCCAGCTCCTGTCTAATTTCTGCGGTTCACATCCCAGGTGTAGACAATTGGGAAGCGGATTATCTCAGTCGCCAGACATTACATCCGGGCGAATGGTCTCTTCACCCAGAGGTGTTTCTTCAGATTGTTCAAATCTGGGGTCTTCCAGAAATAGATCTGATGGCTTCTCATCTAAACAAGAAACTTCCCAGGTATCTGTCCAGATCCAGGGATCCTCAGGCGGAGGCAGTGGATGCATTGTCACTTCCTTGGAAGTATCATCCTGCCTATATCTTTCCGCCTCTGGTTCTTCTTCCAAGAGTGATCTCCAAGATTCTAAAAGAGCGTTCGTTTGTTCTGCTGGTGGCTCCAGCATGGCCTCACAGGTTTTGGTATGCGGATCTTGTTCGGATGGCTACTTGCCAACCTTGGACTCTTCCGTTAAGACCAGACCACCTATCTCAAGGTCCTTTTTTCCATCAGGATCTCAAATCATTAAATTTGAAGGTATGGAGATTGAACGCTTGATTCTCAGTCATAGAGGTTTCTCTGACTCTGTAATTAATACTATGTTACAGGCTCGTAAATCTGTGTCTAGGAAGATATATTATCGAGTCTGGAAGACTTACATTTCTTGGTGCTCTTCTCATCAATTTTCCTGGCATTCTTTTAGAATTCCTAGAATTTTACAATTTCTTCAGGATGGTCTGGATAAAGGTTTGTCTGCAAGTTCTTTGAAAGGACAAATTTCTGCTCTTTCTGTGTTGTTTCACAGAAAGATTGCTAATCTTCCTGATATTCATTGTTTTGTACAGGCTTTGGTTCGTATAAAACCTGTCATTAAGTCAATCTCTATGTTTGGTAGGTTTAGACTGTCTAGCTGGTGGGGAATCTAGCACACCTGAAGTAAACTTTATCCCAAAGTTTAAAGAGTTATAGTTAGTTGTAGTAGGTGGCGCAAAACAAGTTGCTATTCCCAATGTGTCTTACTGTAAATATGTGTGATAATGTGTGGGCTCAATATATGTTAATGTTTTGATGAGTCCTAATTTTATATTCTCTTTTGGAAAAAAATGGATGTCGAAACTATTTAAGAAATAAATATGATCCTTTATTTGATTATGGTAAATTTACCCAATAGTAGTGATGCTAAAAGTACAGTTAAACAAAAATTATTACAATTCCTTCAAAGTTTAAAAAATAACACCGGTGTCTCTATGTATAAAAATGTACATAATATATAAAAAATAAATTAAATTAAAATAATAACGTTGAAATCTTATAATTTATACAGTTTTGGGTTTATCACAAGTTGTAATTTCTAACAGAATGTTTGTAGATACAATTTTATAGTGGATAAAACAATAGTTGCTGTATAGTTCATATAGGATACTTTGTTTCAAGTTCAGCTATGCAATTGAGATCTTATCTTAGGCAACTATATATCAAATGTAGAGGTATATTGGTGCGATTTTTATCACACTATAATATAAGTATACAAATTAGTACCTTGAAGTGTATCTGTTTGATATCACTTTTGTGAGATAATTGCGGTTAAATAAACGCCGCTATGCCAGTGTTTTGATTAAGTTTCAAGATCAAGCTGGTGGCAGTTCTATATGAGCTGCTGGCGGTTAAATAAATGCCGCTTTGGTTTCCTCTTATTAGGTGGGCTTATCTGTTTGCTGCGAGAAAATTCACTTTTATATAAGTGTTTGGGTAGTTGTCGTGGCCGCTCAGTTACCTTATCCTTTGTCGGTCAGTGACCGATCGCGCTCTTAAGGGTTTCTTGGTGGGATCTTCGTTGCGGTTAAGTGCTAACCGTTTGCTGATGTTTTTTAAGTATCTCCGGTTTTTCTATTCTGTGGCTTGTCTGTCGGTCAGTGACCGATCACGATGGTATGGTTGTTGGATAACCTCCTGATGTGGAATTTTTGCGTGCCTTTCGGGTCTGTTGTTCCCAGGTTTCTTAGATGTCGGTCAGTGTACAGGATTTGAGAAGACAAAGTGAATACCAGCTATACCCAGTTGAAATATTCAAGTTCCCACTGAGCGGCATATATTTAACCGCAAAGATCACATTGATAACTAGAAATCCTTTTTTTACTTATCCTACAAACTTTCTACTTATCCCAACAACCACATTTCAGCACCCAGATCGGTCACTGACCGACATCTAAGAAACCTGGGAACAACAGACCGGAAAGGCACGCAAAAATTCCACATCAGGAGGTTATCCAACAACCATACCATCGTGATCGGTCACTGACCGACAGACAAGCCACAGAATAGAAAAACCGGAGATACTTAAAAAACATCAGCAAACGGTTTAGCACTTAACCGCAACGAAGATCCCACCAAGAAACCCTTAAGAGCGCGATCGGTCACTGACCGACAAAGGATAAGGTAACTGAGCGGCCACGACAACTACCCAAACACTTATATAAAAGTGAATTTTCTCGCAGCAAACAGATAAGCCCACCTAATAAGAGGAAACCAAAGCGGCATTTATTTAACCGCCAGCAGCTCATATAGAACTGCCACCAGCTTGATCTTGAAACTTAATCAAAACACTGGCATAGCGGCGTTTATTTAACCGCAATTATCTCACAAAAGTGATATCAAACAGATACACTTCAAGGTACTAATTTGTATACTTATATTATAGTGTGATAAAAATCGCACCAATATACCTCTACATTTGATATATAGTTGCCTAAGATAAGATCTCAATTGCATAGCTGAACTTGAAACAAAGTATCCTATATGAACTATACAGCAACTATTGTTTTATCCACTATAAAATTGTATCTACAAACATTCTGTTAGAAATTACAACTTGTGATAAACCCAAAACTGTATAAATTATAAGATTTCAACGTTATTATTTTAATTTAATTTATTTTTTATATATTATGTACATTTTTATACATAGAGACACCGGTGTCATTTTTTAAACTTTGAAGGAATTGTAATAATTTTTGTTTAACTGTACTTTTAGCATCACTACTATTGGGTAAATTTACCATAATCAAATAAAGGATCATATTTATTTCTTAAATAGTTTCGACATCCATTTTTTTCCAAAAGAGAATATAAAATTAGGACTCATCAAAACATTAACATATATTGAGCCCACACATTATCACACATATTTACAGTAAGACACATTGGGAATAGCAACTTGTTTTGCGCCACCTACTACAACTAACTATTAAGTCAATCTCTCCTCCTTGGAGCTTGAATTTGGTTCTGAGGGCTTTACAAGCTCCTCCGTTTGAACCTATGCATTCTCTGGACATTAAATTACTTTCTTGGAAAGTTCTGTTCCTTTTGGCCATCTCTTCTGCTAGAAGAGTTTCAGAGTTATCTGCTCTTTCTTGTGAATCTCCTTTTCTGATTTTCCATCAGGATAAGGCGGTGTTGCGGACTTCATTTCAATTTTTACCTAAAGTTGTGAACTCTAACAACATTAGTAGAGAAATTGTGGTTCCTTCATTGTGTCCTAATCCTAAGAATTCTAAGGAAAGATCGTTGCATTCTTTGGATGTAGTTAGAGCTTTGAAATATTATGTTGAAGCTACTAAAGATTTCCGAAAGACTTCTAGTCTATTTGTTATCTTTTCCGGTTCCAGGAAAGGTCAGAAGGCCTCTGCCATTTCTTTGGCATCTTGGTTAAAATCTTTGATTCATCATGCTTATGTCGAGTCGGGTAAAACTCCGCCTCAAAGGATTACAGCTCATTCTACTAGGTCAGTTTCTACTTCCTGGGCGTTTAGGAATGAAGCTTCGGTTGATCAGATTTGCAAAGCAGCCACTTGGTCTTCTTTGCATACTTTTACTAAATTCTACCATTTTGATGTGTTTTCTTCTTCTGAAGCAGTTTTTGGTAGAAAAGTACTTCAGGCAGCTGTTTCAGTTTGATTCTTCTGCTTATAATTTCAGTTTTTTTCATTATAAGATTAAAACTTTATTTTGGGGTGTGGATTATTTTTTCAGCGGAATTGGCTGTCTTTATTTTATCCCTCCCTCTCTAGTGACTCTTGCGTCGAAGTTCCACATCTTGGGTATTTATTATCCCATACGTCACTAGCTCATGGACTCTTGCTAATTACATGAAAGAAAACATAATTTATGTAAGAACTTACCTGATAAATTCATTTCTTTCATATTAGCAAGAGTCCATGAGGCCCACCCTTTTTTTGTGGTGGTTATGATTTTTTTGTATAAAGCACAATTATTCCAATTCCTTATTTTTTATGCTTTCGCACTTTTTTCTTATCACCCCACTTCTTGGCTATTCGTTAAACTGATTTGTGGGTGTGGTGAGGGGTGTATTTATAGGCATTTTGAGGTTTGGGAAACTTTGCCCCTCCTGGTAGGAATGTATATCCCATACGTCACTAGCTCATGGACTCTTGCTAATATGAAAGAAATGAATTTATCAGGTAAGTTCTTACATAAATTATGTTATTTATTTAAAATGGAATTTATTCGTTCTTTACTTAAAGAAGTCTTAATTGCATTAGAAATAGAGGATTCTGGTCCTCTTGATACTAAATCTAAACGTTTAAATACGTTTTTTAAACCTCCTGTAGTTCTTCCGGAGGTTTTTCCCGTCCCTGATGCTATTTCTGAAGTAATTTCCAGGGAATGGAATAATCTGGGTAATTCATTTACTCCTTCTAAAAGGTTTAAGAAATTATATCCTGTGCCATCTGACAGATTAGAGTTTTGGGACAAAATCCCTAAGGTTGATGGGGCTATCTCTACTCTTGCTAAACGTACTACTATTCCTACGGCAGATAGTACTTCCTTTAAGGATCCTTTAGATAGGAAAATTGAATCCTTTCTAAGAAAAGCTTATTTATGTTCAGGTAATCTTCTTAGGCCTGCTATATCTTTGGCGGATGTTGCTGCAGCTTCAACTTTCTGGTTGGAGGCTTTAGCACAACAAGTGACAGACCATAATACTCATAGCATTGTTAATCTTCTTCAACATGCTAATAACTTTATTTGTGATGCCATCTTTGACATCATTAGGGTTGATGTCAGGTATATGTCTTTAGCTATTTTAGCTAGAAGAGCTTTATGGCTTAAAACTTGGAATACTGATATGTCTTCTAAGTCAACTTTGCTTTCCCTTTCTTTCCAAGGTAATAAATTGTTTGGTTCACAGTTGGATTCTATTATTTCAACTGTTATTGGGGGGAAAGGAACTTTTTTACCACAGGATAAAAAATCCAAAGGTAAATATAGGGCTGCTAATCGTTTTCGTTCCTTTCGTCACAATAAGGAACAAAAGCCTGATCCTTCCCCAACAGGAACGGTATCAGTTTGGAAACCATCTCCAGTCTGGAATAAATCCAAGCCTTTTAGAAAGCCAAAGTCAGCTCCCAAGTCCACATGAAGGTGCGGCCCTCATTCCAGCGCAGCTGGTAGGGGGCAGATTACAATTTTTCAAAGAAATTTGGATCAATTCGATTCACAGTCTTTGGATTCAGAACATTGTTTCTCAAGGGTACAGAATAGGTTTCAAGATAAGGCCTCCTGCAAGAAGATTTTTTCTTTCTCGCGTTCCAATAAATCCAGTGAAGGCTCAAGCGTTTCTGAAATGTGTTTCAGATCTAGAGTTGGCTGGAGTAATTGTGCCTGTTCCAGTTCTGGAACAAGGTCTGGGGTTCTACTCAAATCTATTCATTGTGCCAAAGAAGGAGAATTCCTTCAGACCAGTACTGGATTTAAAGATATTGAATCGTTATGTAAGAATACCAACATTCAAAATGGTAACTATAAGGACTATTCTGCCTTTTGTTCAGCAAGTGCATTATATGTCCACAATAGATTTACAGGATGCATATTTGCATATTCCGATTCATCCAGATCACTTTCAGTTTCTGAGATTCTCTTTTCTAGACAAGCATTACCAGTTTGTGGCTCTGCCGTTTGGCCTAGCAACAGCTCCAAGGATTTTTTCAAAAGTTCTCGGTACACTACTATCTGTAATCAGAGAACAGGATATTGTGGTATTTCCTTATTTGGACGATATCTTGGTACTTGCTCAGTCTTCACATTTAGCAGAATCTCATACGAATCGACTTGTATCGTTTCTTCAAGAACATGGTTGGAGGATCAATTTACCAAAGAGTTCGTTGATTCCTCAGACAAGGGTAACCTTTTTAGGTTTCCAGATAGATTCAGTGTCCATGACTCTGTCGTTAACGGACAAGAGACATCTGAAATTGGTTTCAGCTTGTCGAAACCTTCAGTCTCAATCATTCCCTTCGGTAGCCTTATGCATGGAAATTCTAGGTCTTATGACTGCTGCATCGGACGCGATCCCCTTTGCTCGTTTTCACATGCGACCTCTTCAGCTTTGTATGCTGAACCAGTGGTGCAGGGATTATACAAAGATATCACAGTTAATATCTTTAAATCCGATTGTACGACACTCTCTGACGTGGTGGACAGATCACCATCGTTTAATTCAGGGGGCTTCTTTTGTTCTTCCAACCTGGACTGTGATCTCAACAGATGCGAGTCTGACAGGTTGGGGAGCTGTATGGGGGTCTCTGACAGCGCAGGGGGTTTGGGAATCTCAGGAGGCGAGATTACCAATCAACATTTTGGAACTCCGTGCGATTTTCAGAGCTCTTCAGTCGTGGCCTCTTCTAAAGAGAGAGTCGTTCATTTGTTTTCAGACGGACAATGTCACAACCGTGGCATATGTCAATCATCAAGGAGGGACTCACAGTCCTCTGGCTATGAAAGAAGTATCTCGAATACTTGTATGGGCGGAATCCAGCTCCTGTCTAATTTCTGCGGTTCACATCCCAGGTATAGACAATTGGGAAGCGGATTATCTCAGTCGCCAAACATTACATCCGGGCGAATGGTCTCTTCACCCAGAAGTATTTCTTCAGATTGTTCAATTCTGGGGACTTCCAGAAATAGATCTGATGGCTTCTCATCTAAACAAGAAGCTTCCCAGGTATCTGTCCAGATCCAGGGATCCTCAGGCGGAAGCTGTGGATGCATTGTCTCTTCCTTGGAAGTATCATCCTGCCTATATCTTTCCGCCTCTAGTTCTTCTTCCAAGAGTGATTTCCAAGATTCTAAAGGAGCGTTCGTTTGTTCTGCTGGTGGCTCCAGCATGGCCTCACAGGTTTTGGTATGCGGATCTTGTTCAGATGGCTACTTGTCAACCATGGACTCTTCCGTTAAGACCAGACCTTCTATCGCAAGGTCCTTTTTTCCATCAGGATCTCAAATCCTTAAATTTGAAGGTATGGAGATTGAACGCTTGATTCTCAGTCATAGAGGTTTCTCTGACTCCATAATTAATACTATGTTACAGGCTCGTAAAACTGTATCTAGGAAGATATATTATCGAGTCTGGATGACTTACATCTCTTGGTGATCTTCTCATCATTTTTCCTGGCATTCTTTTAGAATTCCTAGAATTTTACAATTTCTTCAGGATGGTCTGGATAAAGGTTTGTCTGCAAGTTCTTTGAAAGGACAAATTTCTGCTCTTTCTGTGTTGTTTCACAAAAAGATTGCTAATCTTCCTGATATTCATTGTTTTGTTTAGGCTTTGGTTCGTATCAAACCTGTCATTAAGTCAATCTCTCCTCCTTGGAGTTTGAATTTGGTTCTGGGGGCTTTACAAGTTCCTCCGTTTGAACCTATGCATTCTCTGGACATTAAATTACTTTCTTGGAAAGTCCTGTTCCTTTTGGCAATCTCTTCTGCTAGAAGAGTTTCAGAGTTATCTGCTCTTTCTTGTGAATCTCCTTTTCTGATTTTTCATCAGGATAAGGCGGTGTTGCGAACTTCATTTAAATTTTTACCTAAGGTTGTGAACTCTAACAACATTAGTAGAGAAATTGTGGTTCCTTCATTATGTCCTAATCCTAAGAATTCTAAGGAAAGATCGTTGCATTCTTTGGATGTAGTTAGAGCTTTGAAATATTATGTTGAAGCTACTAAAGGTTTCCGAAAGACTTCTAGTCTATTTGTTATCTTTTCCGGTTCCAGGAAAGGTCAGAAGGCCTCTGCCATTTCTTTGGCATCTTGGTTAAAATCTTTGATTCATCATGCTTATGTCGAGTCGGGTAAAACTCTGCCTCAAAGGATTACAGCTCATTCTACTAGGTCAGTTTCTACTTCCTGGGCGTTTAGGAATGAAGCTTCAGTTGATCAGATTTGCAAAGCAGCCACTTGGTCTTCTTTGCATACTTTTACTAAATTCTACCATTTTGATGTGTTTTCTTCTCTGAAGCAGTTTTTGGTAGAAAAGTACTTCAGGCAGCGGTTTCAGTTTGATTCTTCTGCTTATAATTTCAGTTTTTTTTCATTATAAAATTAAAACTTTATTTTGGGTTGTGGATTATTTTTTCAGCGGAATTGGCTGTCTTTATTTTATCCCTCCCTCTCTAGTGACTCTTGCATGGAAGTTCCACATCTTGGGTATTTATTATCCCATACGTCACTAGCTCATGGACTCTTGCTAATTACATGAAAGAAAACATAATTTATGTAAGAACTTACCTGATAAATTAATTTCTTTCATATTAGCAAGAGTCCATGAGGCCCACCCTTTTTTTGTGGTGGTTATGATTTTTTTGTATAAAGCACAATTATTCCAATTCCTTATTTTTTATGCTTTCGCACTTTTTTCTTATCACCCCACTTCTTGGCTATTCGTTAAACTGATTTGTGGGTGTGGTGAGGGGTGTATTTATAGGCATTTTGAGGTTTGGGAAACTTTTCCCCTCCTGGTAGGAATGTATATCCCATACGTCACTAGCTCATGGACTCTTGCTAATATGAAAGAAATGAATTTATCAGGTAAGTTCTTACATAAATTATGTTATATATATATACACCCCCCACCACACCCACAATTCAGTTTTACAAACTTTGCCTCCTATGGAGGTGGTGAAGTAAGTTTGTGCTAGATTTCTACGTTGATATGCGCTTTTCAGCATGCTGAAGCCCGGTTCCTCTCAGAGTGCAGTGAATGACAGAGAGATGTGAAGGGAGTTTTACCTTTTGAATACAATGATCATCCTATCGGGGATCTATTTCTTAGGTTCTCTGTTATCGGTCGTAGAGATTCTTCTCCTACCTCCCTTTTCAGATCGACAATATACTCATATACCATTACCTCTACTGATTCTCGTTTCAGTACTGGTTTGGCTATCTACTTTATGTAGATGAGTGTCTTTTGGTAAGTATGTTTCCTTTTATTTATGACACTCTCAGCTATGGTTTGGCACTTTATATGTAAAGTTCTAAATATATGTTTTTTACTTATATTTGCCATGATTCAGGTTAATCAGTTTATTTCCTTCTTACAGACTGTCAGTTTCATTTTTGGGAAATGCATATATGAAAAAAATATATATATATTTCTTACCTGAAAATTTTTCAATTGACTTTCTTTCTAAATTGCGGGCTGTTAGGCTCGCGGGAGCGCTAAATGCTATAATTTATTGCGTCATTTTTGGCGCAAGAATTACATTTGTTGACGTTATGTCGTCATTTCCGGCGTCTTAGTTGGCGCCGAGAGTTTGCACGTAGTTGCGTTATCTATGACGCTCGTGTTTGTTGCAGACGTTTTTGGTGCCAAAAAATATTTGTTGGTTTGGGCGTCATACTTGGTGCCAGATTCTGACATTATTTAAGTTATTATTTCTTTTTGCTTCTGGTTTCCAGAGGCTTATTCTGTTTGCATTTTTTCCCATTCCTAAATCTGTCATATAAAGAAATTGATAATTTTGCTTTATATGTTGTTTTTTCTATTACTTATTGCAAGATGTCCCATGCCGACCCTGTTTCAGTATCTACTACTGGAATTCTGCTGCCTGATGTCGGTTCTACCAAAGCTAAGTGCATTTGTTGTAAACTTGTGGTAACTGTTCCTCCGGCTGTAGTTTGTGTTAGTTGTCATGATAAACTTTCTAAAGCAGATAATATTTCCATTAGTAATAATCCATTACCTGTTGTTGTTCCTTCAACATCTAATGTTCAGGATATTCCTGTTAATGTGAGAGAATTTGTTTCTAATTCTATTCAGAAGGCCTTGTCTGTTATACCACCTTCTAATAAACGTAAAAGGTCTTTTAAAACTTCTCATAATTTCGATGAATTTTTAAATGACCGACAGCATTCTGATTTATCTATCTCTGATGAGGATCTATCTGGTTCAGAAGATTCTGCCTCAGATATTGACACTGACAAAACTTCATATTTATTTAAAATGGAGTATATTCGTTCTTTATTAAAAGCGGTGTTGATTGCATTAGATATGGAGGAGACTAGTCCTCTTGATATTAAAACTAGTAAACGTTTGAATTTGGTTTTTAAACCTCATGTAGTTATTCCAGAGGTTTTTCCAGTTCCTGATGCTATTTCAGATGTAATTTCTAGGGAATGGAATAGTCTGGGTACTTCATTTACTCCTTCTTTAAGGTTTAAAAAACTGTACCCTTTGCCAACTGATAGATTGGAGTTTTGGGAAAAGATCCCCAAAGTTGATGGGGCTATTTCTACTCTTGCAAAGCGTACTACTATTCCTACGGCAGATAGTACTTCTTTTAAAGATCCTTTAGATAGGAAACTTGAATCTTATCTAAGGAAGGCTTATTTATGTGCAGGTCATCTTCTTAGGCCTGCTATTTCTTTGGCTGATGTTGCTGCGGCTTCAACTTTTTGGTTGGAAACTTTAGCGCAACAAGTACCAGATCCAAATGTGCATAGCATTGTTAAGCTTATTCAAGATGCTAATAATTTCATTTGTGATGCCATTTTTGATATTGTTAGAATTGATGTCAGGTATATGTCTTTAGCTATTTTAGCTAGAAGAGCTTTATGGCTTAAAACTTGGAATGCAGATATGACTTCTAAGTCAACATTGCTATCTCTTTCTTTCCAAGGTAATAAATTATTTGGTTCTCAGTTGGATTCTATTATTTCAACTGTTACTGGGGGGAAGGGAGCTTTTTTGCCTCAGGATAAAAAGTCTAAGGGTAAATTTAGGGCTTCTAACCGTTTTCGTTCCTTTCGTCAGAATAAGGAACAGAAATCTGACCCTTCCCCTAAAGGAACGGTTTCCAATTGGAAGCCTTCTCCAGTCTGGAATAAATCCAAGCCTTTTAGAAAACAAAAAGCAGCCCCCAAGTCCGCATGAATGTGCGGCCCTCATTCCAGCGCAGCTGGTAGGGGCAGACTAAGGTTTTTCAAAGATGTTTGGATCAATTCAATCCAAAATCATTGGATCCAGAACATTGTTTCTCAAGGGTACAGAATAGGTTTCAAGGTAAGACCGCCTGTGAGAAGTTTCTTTCTCTCACGCATTCCAGTGAACCCAGTGAAGGCTCAGGCTTTCCTGAAGTGTGTTTCAGACCTGGAGTTATCCGGGGTAATTGTGCCAGTTCCCTTTCAGGAACGGGGTCTGGGGTTTTATTCAAATCTGTTCATTGTTCCAAAGAAAGAGGATTCTTTCAGACCTGTTCTGGATCTAAAGATTTTGAATCGTTATGTAAGAATACCAACATTCAAAATGGTGACTATAAGGACTATTCTGCCTTTTGTTCAGGAAGGGCATTATATGTCCACAATAGATTTACAGGATGCATATCTTCATATTCTGATTCATCCAGATCATTATCAGTTCCTGAGACTCTCTTTTCTAGACAAGCATTACCAATTTGTTGCTCTTCCTTTTGGCCTAGCGACAGCTCCAAGGATCTTTTCGAAGGTTCTCGGTGCCCTACTCTCTGTAATCAGAGAGCGGGGTATTGCGGTGTTTCCTTATTTGGACGATATCTTGGTACTTGCTCAGTCTTTACATTCTGCTGAATCTCACATGAATCAACTAGTGTTGTTTCTTCAAGAACATGGTTGGTGGATCAATTTACCAAAAAGTTCCTTGATTCCTCAGACAAGGGTAACCTTTTTAGGATTCCAAATAGATTCAGTATCCATGACTTTGTCTCTAACAGACAAAAGACGTCTGAAATTGGTTTCAGCTTGTCGGAACCTCCAGTTTCAATCATTCCCTTCAGTAGCTATGTGCATGGAGGTTTTAGGCCTCATGACTGCAGCATCTGACGCGATCCCCTTTGCTCGTTTTCACATGAGACCGCTTCAGCTTTGTATGCTGAGCCAATGGTGCAGGGATTATACAAGGATATCACAATCAATATCCTTAAATCCCAATATTCGACTTTCTCTGACTTGGTGGTTAGATCACCATTGTTTAGTTCAGGGGGCCTCTTTTGTTCGTCCAACCTGGACTGTGATCACAACAGATGCGAGTCTTTCAGGTTGGGGAGCTGTCTGGGGATCTCTGACAGCGCAGGGGGTTTGGAAATCTCAAGAGGCGAGATTACCAATCAATATTTTGGAACTCCGTGCGATTCTCAGAGCTCTTCAGTTTTGGCCTCTTCTGAAGAAAGAATCGTTTGTTTTCAGACAGACAATGTCACAACCGTGGCGTATGTCAATCATCAAGGTGGGACTCACAGTCCTCTAGCTATGAAAGAAGTATCTCGGATACTTGCATGGGCGGAATCCAGTTCCTGTCTAATCTCTGCGGTCCATATCCCAGGTATAGACAATTGGGAAGCGGATTATCTCAGTCGCCAGACCTTACATCCGGGAGAATGGTCTCTTCACCCAGATGTGTTTCTTCAGATTGTTCAGATGTGGGGGCTTCCAGAAATAGATCTGATGGCTTCTCATCTAAACAGAACACTTCCCAGGTATCTGTCCAGGTCCAGGGATCCTCAGGCGGAAGCAGTGGATGCGTTGTCACTTCCTTGGAATTATCAACCTGCTTATCTCTTTCCGCCTCTAGTTCTTCTTCCAAGAGTGATTTCCAAAATCATAATGGAGCGTTCATTTGTACTGCTGGTGGCTCCAGCATGGCCACACAGGTTTTGGTATGCGGATCTTGTTCGGATGTCCAGTTGCCAACCTTGGCCACTTCCGTTAATGCCAGACCTTCTATCTCAAGGTCCTTTTTTCCATCAGGATCTCAAATCATTAAATTTGAAGGTATGGAGAATGAACGCCTAGTGCTTAGTCATAGAGGTTTCTCTGACTCAGTGATTAATACTATGTTGCAGGCTCGCAAATCTGTGTCTAGAAAGATTTATTACCGAGTTTGGAAGACTTACATTTCATGGTGTTCTTCTCATAAATTCTCTTGGCATTCTTTTAGAATTCCTAGGATTTTACAGTTTCTTCAGGATGGTTTGGATAAGGGTTTGTCTGCAAGTTCCTTGAAAGGACAAATCTCTGCTCTTTCTGTTCTGTTTCACAGAAAGATTGCTAATCTTCCTGATATTCATTGTTTTGTTCAGGCTTTGGTTCGTATCAAGCCTGTCATTAAGCCAATATCTCCTCCTTGGAGTCTTAATTTGGTTTTGAGGGCTTTACAGGCTCCTCCGTTTGAGCCTATGCATTCTTTGGACATTAAATTACTTTCCTGGAAAGTATTGTTCCTTTTGGCCATCTCTTCAGCTAGAAGAGTTTCTGAATTATCTGCTCTTTCTTGTGAGTCTCCTTTTTTGATTTTTCATCAGGATAAGGCGGTTTTGCGGACTTCATTTAAATTTTTACCTAAAGTTGTGAATTCCAACAACATTAGTAGAGAAATTGTTGTCCCTTCCTTGTGTCCTAATCCTAAGAATTCTCTGGAGAGATCTTTACATTCTTTGGATGTGGTAAGAGCTTTGAAATATTATGTTGAAGCTACTAAAGATTTCAGAAAGACTTCTAGTCTATTTGTTATCTTTTCTGGTTCTAGGAAAGGTCAGAAGGCTTCTGCCATTTCTTTGGCATCTTGGTTAAAGCTTTTGATTCGTCATGTTTATTTGGAGTCGGGTAAATCCCCGCCTCAGAGGATTACGGCTCATTCTACTAGGTCAGTTTCTACTTCCTGGGCTTTTAAGAATGAAGCTTCTGTTGATCAGATTTGCAAAGCAGCGACTTTGTCTTCTTTGCATACTTTTACTAAATTCTACCATTTTGATGTTTTCTCTTCTTCAGAAGCAGTTTTTGGTAGAAAAGTACTTCAGGCAGCTGTTTCAGTTTGATTCTTCTGCTTATAATTTCAGTTTTTTTCATTATAAAGATTAAAACTTTTGATTTGGGTTGTGGATTAATTTTTCAGCGGAATTGGCTGTCTTTATTTTTATCCCTCCCTCTCTAGTGACTCTTGCGTTCCACATCTTGAGTATTTGCTATCCCATACGTCACTAGCTCATGGACTCTTGCCAATTACATGAAAGAAAACATAATTTATGTAAGAACTTACCTGATAAATTCATTTCTTTCATATTGGCAAGAGTCCATAAGGCCCACCCTTTTTTGTGGTCGTTATGATTTTTTTGTATAAAGCACAATTATTCCAATTCCTTGTTGATGCATTCGCTCCTTTCTTATCACCCCACTTCTTGGCTATTCATTAAAGTGAATTGTGGGAGTGGTGGGGGGTGTATTTATAGGCATTTTGAGGTTTGGGAAACTTTGCCCCTCCTGGTAGGAATGTATATCCCATACGTCACTAGCTCATGGACTCTTGCCAATATGAAAGAAATGAATTTATCAGGTAAGTTCTTACATAAATTATGTTATTTGGCCCCTCCCCGTAGATGATATTAAAACCATAGGACGTTGTGTATATGGGCGGCAATTCTCAAAGAGATAGTAAACTTCTTGAGATGTTTATATAAATTGTTTTGTGTTATGAAATAACTTTGCAAAATATATTCCTTATTTGTTTTGCCCCATCCCATGTCTGTCCTTCCCCCACTGATCTGTCCGTTCTTTTTATCTCTTGTCTGTCTGCACCATCCCTCTGCAATCCCATCCCTTACCCACATTCATATACTTTGTTCTTTCACTCTCAGTACCTCCATATGACGTTATCACTCTCAGTACCTCCATATGACGTTATCACTCTCAGTACCTCCATATGACGTTATCACTCTCAGTACCTCCATATGACGTTAACACTCTCAGTACCTCCATATGACGTTGTCACTCTCAGTACCTCCATATGACGTTATCACTCTCAGTACCTCCATATGACGTTATCACTCTAAGTACCTCCATATGACGTTATCACTCTCAGTACCTCCATATGACGTTATCACTCTCAGTACCTCAATATGACGTTATCACTCTCAGTACCTCCATATGACGTTATCACTCTCAGTACCTCCATATGACGTTATCACTCTCAGTACCTCCATATGACGTTATCACTCTCAGTACCTCCATATGACGTTATCACTCTCAGTACCTCCATATGACGTTATCACTCTCAGTACCTCCATATGACGTTATCACACTCAGTACCTCCATATGACGTTATCACTCTCAGTACCTCCATATGACGTTATCACTCTCAGTACCTTTATATGACGTTATCACTCTCAGTACCTCCATATGACGTTATCACTCTCAGTACCTCCATATGACGTTATCACTCTCAGTACCTCCATATGACGTTATCACACTCAGTACCTCCATATGACGTTATCACTCTCAGTACCTCCATATGACGTTATCACTCTCAGTACCTTTATATGACGTTATCACTCTCAGTACCTCCATATGACGTTATCACTCTCAGTAGCTCCATATGACGTTATCACTCTCAGTACCTCCATATGACGTTATCACTCTCAGTACCTCCATATGACGTTATCACACTCAGTACCTCCATATGACGTTATCACTCTCAGTACCTCCATATGACGTTATCACTCTCAGTACCTCCATATGACGTTATCACTCTCAGTACCTCCATATGACGTTATCACTCTCAGTACCTCTATATGACGTTATCACTCTCAGTACCTCCATATGACGTTATCACTCTCAGTACCTCCATATGACGTTATCACTCTCAGTACCTCTATATGACGTTATCACTCTCAGTACCTCCATATGACGTTATCACTCTCAGTACCTCCATATGACGTTATCACACTCAGTACCTCCATATGACGTTATCACTCTCAGTACCTCCATATGACGTTATCACACTCAGTACCTCCATATGACGTTATCACTCTCCGGAGTTCTCTTTTATTTCCTCCTGCCCTTTAGCGTCTTGCTGTGGTCTGCACAGTGTACACCAGTACAGCTAATAAAGCCGACTGAAGCATCCTGTGACTAGTTACCCTCTAACTGCCTGTACTGATTCACTTCTGCTCTCCCCTAGACACTGTACACTGTGCGTGCTGAGATAACGCCCCCTACGGACGCAGAGTATTGTAAGACGGCTTCTCTCTGCTCTCTGGAAGTTTGCATCACACGGCTCTGTGATCCGGTGGAGACCGAAAGAGAAGATGCACTAAGTGACTGCGAAGGGTTTAGCAGTATGCAGCTCTTTTATCAAGGTGAGTTTTATAAATATGTGCCTCTCTTTATGTGTGTGCGTATCTGTATGTATATGTGTGTGTGTGTGTGTGTCTGTGTGTGTGTATATGTGTATATGTGTGTATCTGTATGTATGTGTGTGTGTGTCTGTGTGTGTGTATATGTATGTATGTATATGTGTGTATCTATGTATATGTGTGTGTGTATATGTGTGTGTGTGTGTGTGTGTGCGTGTGTGTGTGTGTCTGTGTGTGTGTATATGTATGTATGTATATGTGTGTATCTATGTATATGTGTGTGTGTATATGTGTGTCTGTGTGTGTGTGTATATGTATGTATATATATGTGTGTATCTATGTATATGTGTGTGTGTATCTATGTATATGTGTGTGTGTGTGTATATGTATGTATGTATATGTGTGTATCTGTATGTATATGTGTGTGTGTATCTGTATGTATATGTGTGTATATGTGTGTGTGTGTATCTGTATGCATGTGTTTGTGTGTATCTGTATGTGTTTGTGTGTATCTGTATGTGTTTGTGTGTATCTGTATGTATATGTGTGTGTGTGTGTATCTGTATGTATATGTGTGTGTGTGTATCTGTATGTATATGTGTGTGTGTGTTTATCTGTATGTATATGTGTGTGTGTGTGTGTATCTGTATGTATATGTGTGTGTGTGTATCTGTATGTATATGTGTGTGTGTATCTGTATGCATGTTTTTGTGTGTATCTGTATGCATGTGTTTGTGTGTATCTGTATGTATGTGTTTGTGTGTATCTGTATGTATGTGTTTGTGTGTATCTGTATGTATATGTGTGTGTGTGTGTATCTGTATGTATATGTGTGTGTGTACCTGTATGTATATGTGTGTGTGTGTATCTGTATGCATGTGTTTGTGTGTATCTGTATGTATGTGTTTGTGTGTGTGTATCTGTATGTATGTATGTGTTTGTGTGTATCTCTATGTATGTATGTATGTGTGTATCTGTATGTATGTGTTTGTGTGTATCTGTATGTATATGTGTGTGTATCTGTATGTATGTGTGTGTATCTGTATGTATGTGTGTGTGTATCTCTATGTATGTGTGTGTGTATCTGTATGTATGTGTGTGTATCTGTATGTATGTGTGTGTATCTGCATGTATATTTGTGTGTGTGTATCTGTATGTATATGTGTGTGTGTATCTGTATGTATATGTATGTGTGTATATGTATGTATGTGTTTGTGTGTATCTGTATGTATGTGTTTGTGTGTGTGTATCTGTATGTATGTATGTGTTTGTGTGTATCTCTATGTATGTATGTATGTGTGTATCTGTATGTGTGTGTGTGTGTATCTGTATGTATGTGTTTGTGTGTATCTGTATGTATATGTGTTTGTGTGTGTATCTGTATGTATATGTGTGTGTATCTGTATGTATGTGTGTATCTGTATGTATGTGTGTGTGTATCTGTATGTATGTGTGTGTGTATCTGTATGTATGTGTGTGTATCTGTATGTATGTGTGTGTATCTGTATGTATGTGTGTGTGTATCTGTATGTATGTGTGTGTGTATCTGTATGTATGTGTGTGTGTATCTGTATGTATATGTGTGTGTGTATCTGTATGTATATGTGTGTGTGTATCTGTATGTATATGTGTGTGTGTATCTTTATGTATGTGTTTGTGTGTATCTGTATGTATATGTGTGTGTGTATCTGTATGTATGTGTTTGTGTGTATCTGTATGTATATGTGTGTGTGTATATGTATGTGTTTGTGTGTGTGTATCTGTATGTATGTATGTGTTTGTGTGTATCTGTATGTATGTGTTTGTGTGTATCTGTATGTATATGTGTGTGTGTGTGTGTGTGTGTGTGTGTATCTGTATGTATATGTGTGTGTGTGTATCTGTATGCATGTGTTTGTGTGTATGTATGTGTTTGTGTGTGTGTATCTCTATGTATGTATGTATGTGTGTATCTGTATGTGTGTGTGTGTGTGTGTGTGTGTATCTGTATGTATGTGTTTGTGTGTATCTGTATGTATATGTGTTTGTGTGTGTATCTGTATGTATATGTGTGTGTGTATCTGTATGTATGTGTTTGTGTGTGTGTATCTGTATGTATGTATATGTGTGTATCTGTATGTATGTATATGTGTGTATCTGTATGTATATGTGTGTGTATCTGTATGTATGTGTGTATCTGTATGTATGTGTGTGTATCTGTATGTATGTGTGTATCTGTATGTATGTGTGTGTATTTGTATGTATGTGTGTATCTGTATGTATATGTGTGTGTGTGTATCTGTATGTATATGTGTGTGTGTGTGTGTATCTGTATGTATATATGTGTGTGTGTATCTGTATGTATGTGTTTGTGTGTATCTGTATGTATATGTGTTTGTGTGTGTATCTGTATGTATGTGTTTGTGTGTATCTGTATGTATATGTGTGTGTGTATTTGTATGTGTTTGTGTGTGTGTATCTGTATGTATGTGTTTGTGTGTGTGTATCTGTATGTATGTATGTGTTTGTGTGTATCTGTATGTATGTGTTTGTGTGTATCTGTATGTATGTATATGTGTGTATCTGTATGTATATGTGTGTGTATCTGTATGTATATGTGTGTGTATCTGTATGTATATATGTGTGTATCTGTATGTATATATGTGTGTATCTGTATGTATATATGTGTGTATCTGTATGTATATATGTGTGTATCTGTATGTATATATGTGTGTATCTGTATGTATATATGTGTGTATCTGTATGTATATATGTGTGTATCTGTATGTATATGTGTATGTGTATGTGTATGTATATGTGTATGTGTATGTGTATCTGTATGTGTATCTGTATATATATATGTGTGTGTGTATCTGTATGTATGTGTGTTTTTGTGTGTATCTGTATGTATGTTTTCTCCAACATTGGTGTGTCCGGTCCACGGCGTCATCCATAACTTGTGGGAATATTCTCCTCCCCAACAGGAAATGGCAAAGAGCACAGCAAAAGCTGTCCATATAGTCCCTCCCAGGCTCCGCCCCCCCAGTCATTCTCTTTGCCGCTCTGAACAAGTAGCATCTCCACGGAGATGGTGAAGAGTATGTGGTGTTTAGTTGTAGTTTTTATTCTACTATCAAGAGTTTGTTATTTTAAAATAGTGCTGGTATGTACTATTTACTCTGAAACAGAAAGAGATGAAGAGTTCTGTTTAAAAGAGGAGTATGATTTTAGCAGCAGTAACTAAAATCGATTGCTGTTCCCACACAGGACTGTTGAGCTGAGAGAACTTCAGTTGGGGGGAACAGTTTGCAGACTTTTCTGCTTAAGGTATGACTAGCCATGTTTCTAACAAGACTGTGTAATGCTGGAAGGCTGTCATTTTTCCCCTCATGGGGATCGGTAAGCCATTTTCTTAGTCTCAAACAGAATAAAGGGCTTAATATGGGCTATAAACTGGTAGACACTTTTATGGGCTAAATCGATTGCTTTATTTAGGTATTTTATACAGTTTGAAGTTGATTTTCACACTTTTATAACTTTGGGGAACGTTTTTTACGTCAGGCACTTGTTTAAACACCTTCCCAGTCAGGAAGGGCCTTTCTCTGTAGTAGGCAGAGCCTCATTTTCGCGCCATTACTGCGCAGTTACTTTTGAGATCAGTACATGCAGCTGCATGTGTGTGTGGGTCTGGGATTCATTGAAAAGGTTCCTAGAAGGCTTCATTTGGTATCGTATACTCCCCTGGGTTTGGTGAAGTCGCAGCAAAGGCTGGGGCTGGGACTGTAAGGGGGTTAAAATTGTAAAAGGCTCCGGTTTCCACATTTTAAGGGTTAACAGCCTGAAATTTGGGGTGCAATGCTTTGAATGCTTTAAGACACTGTGGTGAAAATTTGGTTAAGATTGAATAATTCCTTCATAGTTTTTCACATATTCAGTAATAAAGTGTGCCCTGTTTAAAATTTAAAGAGACAGTAACGGTTTTGTTTTAAAACGGTTTTTGTACTTTATTAACAAGTTTAAGCCTGTTTAACATGTCTGTGCCTTCAGATAGATCATGTTCTGTATGTATGGAAGCCAAGGTGTCTCCCCCTTCTAAAATGTGTGATAATTGTGCCATAGCGTCCAAACAAAGTAAGGACAGTACTGTCACAGATAGTAAAGTTGCCCAAGATGATTCCTCAGATGAAGGGAGTAGACATAGTTCTACATCATCTCCTTCTGTGTCTACACCAGTTTTGCCCACGCAGGAGGCCTCTAGTACTTCTAGCGCGCCAATGCTTGTTACTATGCAACAATTGACGGCAGTAATGGATAACTCCATAGCAAATATTTTATCCAAAATGCCTGCATTTCAGAGAAAGCGCGATTGCTCTGTTTTAAACACTGTAGAGCAGGAAGGCGCTGATGATAATTTTTCTGTCATACCCTCACACCAATCTGAAGTGGCAATGAGGGAGGTTTTGTCAGATGGGGAAATTTCTGATTCAGGAAGAATTTCTCAGCAGGCAGAACCTGATGTTGTGACATTTAAATTTAAATTAGAGCATCTCCGCGCACTGCTTAAGGAGGTGCTATCTACTCTGGATGATTGTGACAATCTGGTCATCCCAGAAAAATTGTGCAAGATGGACAAGTTCCTAGAGGTCCCGGTGCACCCCGATGCTTTTCCAATACCCAAGCGGGTGGCGGACATAGTGAATAAGGAGTGGGAGAAGCCAGGCATACCTTTTGTCCCTCCTCCTATATTTAAGAAATTATTTCCCATGGTCGACCCCAGAAAGGACTTATGGCAAACAGTTCCTAAGGTCGAGGGGGCGGTTTCTACACTAGCCAAACGCACGACCATTCCTATTGAGGACAATTGTGCTTTCAAAGATCCTATGGATAAAAAATTGGAGGGTTTGCTTAAAAAGATTTTTGTACAGCAAGGTTACCTCCTTCAACCTATTTCGTGTATTATTCCTGTCACTACAGCAGCGTGGTTCTGGTTCGAAGAACTAGAAAAATCGCTCAGTAGAGAGACTCCGTATGAGGAGGTTATGGACAGAATTCACGCACTTAAGTTAGCTAATTCCTTTATTTTAGATGCCGCTTTGCAGTTAGCGAGATTAGCGGCGAAAAATTCAGGGTTTGCAATTGTGGCGCGCAGAGCGCTCTGGCTAAAGTCTTGGTCAGCGGATGTATCTTCCAAGACAAAATTGCTTAATATCCCTTTCAAAGGTAAGACCCTCTTTGGGCCAGAATTGAAAGAGATTATTGCAGACATCACTGGGGGTAAGGGCCATGCCCTCCCACAAGATAGGCCTTTCAAGGCTAAGAATAAGTCCAATTTTCGTTCCTTTCGCAATTTCAGGAACGGACCGGTCTCCAACTCTGCAGCCTCTAGACAAGAGGGTAATGCTTCCCAGACTAAACCAGCTTGGAAACCGATGCAAGGCTGGAACAAGGGTAAGCAGGCCAAGAAACCTGCTGCTGCTACCAAAACAGCATGAAGGGATAGCCCCCGATCCGGGACCGGATCTAGTAGGGGGCAGGCTCTCTCTCTTTGCTCAGGCTTGGGCAAGAGATGTTCAGGATCCCTGGGCACTAGAAATAGTCTCTCAGGGTTATCTTCTAGAATTCAAGGAACTACCCCCAAGGGGAAGGTTCCACATGTCTCGCTTATCTTCAAACCAAATAAAGAGACAGGCATTCTTACATTGTGTAGAAAACCTGTTAAAAATGGGAGTGATACACCCAGTTCCAACTGTGGAACAAGGTCTGGGGTTTTACTCAAATCTGTTTGTAGTTCCCAAAAAAGAGGGAACTTTCAGACCAATTCTGGATTTAAAAATTCTAAACAAATTTCTCAGAGTGCCATCGTTCAAAATGGAAACTATTCGAACGATTTTACCTACAATCCAGGAGGGTCAATTTATGACTACCGTGGATCTAAAGGATGCGTATCTACATATTCCTATCCACAAAGATCATCATCAGTTCCTAAGGTTCGCCTTTCTGGACAAACATTACCAGTTCGTGGCTCTCCCATTCGGATTAGCCACTGCTCCAAGGATTTTCACAAAGGTGCTCGGGTCCCTTCTAGCGGTTCTAAGACCAAGGGGCATTGCAGTGGCACCTTACTTGGACGACATCCTAATTCAAGCGTCGTCTCTTTCAAAAGCAAAGGCTCACACAGACATTGTTCTAGCCTTTCTCAGATCTCACGGGTGGAAGGTGAACATAGAAAAGAGTTCCCTGTCTCCGTCGAAAAGAGTCCCTTTCTTGGGGACAATAATAGATTCTTTAGAAATGAAGATTTTCCTGACAGATGTCAGAAAGTCAAAGCTTCTAAACGCTTGTCAAGTTCTTCACTCTGTTCTACGCCCTTCCATAGCTCAGTGCATGGAAGTAGTAGGATTGATGGTTGCAGCAATGGACATAGTTCCTTTTGCACAAATTCATCTAAGACCATTACAACTGTGCATGCTCAAACAGTGGAATGGGGACTATACAGACTTGTTTCCAATGATTCAAGTAGATCAGAAGACCAGAGACTCACTCCGTTGGTGGCTGACCCAGGATCACCTGTCCCAGGGAATGAGCTTCCGCAGACCAGAGTGGGTCATCGTCACGACCGACGCCAGTCTATTAGGCTGGGGCGCGGTCTAGGATTCCCTGAAAGCTCAGGGTCTATGGTCCCGGGAAGAGTCTCTTCTCCCGATAAACATTCTGGAACTGAGAGCGATATTCAATGCTCTCCGGGCTTGGCCTCAACTAGCAAAGGCCAGATTCATAAGATTCCAATCAGACAACATGACGACTGTTGCTTACATCAACCATCAGGGGGGAACAAGGAGTTCTCTGGCGATGAGAGAGGTGACCAAAATCATCAAATGGGCGGAGGATCACTCCTGCCATCTATCTGCGATCCACATCCCAGGAGTAGACAACTGGGAGGCGGATTATCTGAGTCGTCAGACTTTCCATCCGGGGGAGTGGGAACTCCACCCGGAGGTGTTTGCCCAGTTGACCCAATTATGGGGCATTCCAGACATGGATCTGATGGCGTCTCGTCAGAACTTCAAGGTTCCTTGCTACGGGTCCAGATCCAGGGATCCCAAGGCGACTCTAGTGGATGCATTGGTGGCGCCTTGGGCCTTCAACCTAGCTTATGCGTTTCCACCGTTCCCTCTCATTCCCAGGCTGGTAGCCAGGATCAAACAGGAGAAGGCCTCGGTGATTTTGATAGCTCCTGCGTGGCCACGCAGGACTTGGTATGCAGACCTGGTGAATATGTCATCGGCTCCACCATGGAAGCTACCTTTGAGACAGGATCTTCTAATACAAGGTCCATTCGAACATCCAAATCTAGTTTCTCTCCAGCTGACTGCTTGGAAATTGAACGCTTGATTTTATCTAAGCGTGGGTTTTCGGATTCTGTGATAGATACTCTGGTACAAGCCAGAAAACCTGTGACTAGAAAGATTTACCATAAAATATGGAAAAGATATATCTGTTGGTGTGAATCCAAGGGATTCTCATGGAGTAAGATTAAAATTCCTAGGATCCTTTCCTTTCTCCAAGAAGGTTTGGATAAGGGATTGTCAGCGAGTTCTCTAAAGGGACAGATTTCTGCTTTATCTGTCTTGTTACACAAACGACTGGCAGCTGTGCCAGATGTTCAAGCTTTTGTTCAGGCTTTGGTCAGGATCAAGCCTGTTTACAGACCTTTGACTTCTCCCTGGAGTCTAAATTTAGTTCTTTCAGTTCTTCAAGGGGTTCCGTTTGAACCCTTACATTCCATAGATATCAAGTTGTTATCTTGGAAAGTTCTGTTTTTGGTTGCTATTTCTTCTGCTAGAAGAGTTTCTGAATTATCTGCTCTGCAGTGTAATCCGCCCTATCTGGTGTTCCATTCAGATAAGGTTGTTTTGCGTACTAAACCTGGTTTCCTTCCAAAAGTTGTTTCCAACAAGAATATTAACCAGGAAATAGTTGTGCCTTCTTTGTGCCCGAATCCAGTTTCAAAGAATGCACGTTTGTTACACAATTTAGACGTAGTCCGTGCTTTTAAGTTCTATTTAGAAGCAACAAAGGATTTCAGACAAATGTCTTCTCTGTTTGTCGTTTATTCTGGCAAGAGGAGAGGTCAAACAGCTACTGCTACCTCTCTTTCCTTTTGGCTGAAAAGCATCATCCGATTGGCTTACGAGACTGCCGGAAGGCAGCCTCCCGAACGAATCACAGCTCACTCTACTAGGGCTGTGGCTTCCACTTGGGCCTTCAAGAACGAGGCTTCTGTTGATCAGATATGTAAGGCAGCGACTTGGTCTTCTCTGCACACTTTTGCCAAATTCTACAAATTTTATACTTTTGCTTCTTCGGAGGCTATTTTTGGGAGAAAGGTTTTGCAAGCCGTGGTGCCTTCTGTTTAGGTAACCTGATTTGCTCCCTCCCTTCATCCGTGTCCTAAGGCTTTGGTATTGGTTCCCACAAGTTATGGATGACGCCGTGGACCGGACACACCAATGTTGGAGAAAACAGAATTTATGCTTACCTGATAAATTACTTTCTCCAACGGTGTGTCCGGTCCACGGCCCGCCCTGGTTTTTTAATCAGGTTTGATAAATTTCTTTCTTTAACTACAGTCACCACGGCACCCTATAGTTTCTCCTTTTTTTCTCCTGTCCGTCGGTCGAATGACTGGGGGGGCGGAGCCTGGGAGGGACTATATGGACAGCTTTTGCTGTGCTCTTTGCCATTTCCTGTTGGGGAGGAGAATATTCCCACAAGTTATGGATGACGCCGTGGACCGGACACACCGTTGGAGAAAGTAATTTATCAGGTAAGCATAAATTCTGTTTTTGTGTGTATCTGTATGTATGTTTTTGTGTGTATCTGTATGTATATGTGTTTGTGTGTATGTGTATCTTTATGTGTGTATATGTGTGTATCTGTATGTGTGTTTGTGTATCTGTATGTATGTGTGTTTGTGTATCTGTATGTATGTGTGTTTTTGTGTGTATCTGTATGTATGTGTGTGTGTATCTGTATGTATGTGTTTGTGTGTATCTGTATGCATGTGTTTGTGTGTATCTGTATGTATGTGTTTGTATATATATATATATATATATATATATATGTGTGTGTGTGTATCTGTATGTATGTGTGTGTATCTGTATGTATGTGTTTGTGTCTATCTGTATGTATATGTGTGTGTATCTGTATGTATATGTGTGTGTATCTGTATGTATATGTGTGTGTATCTGTATGTATGTATATCTGTATGTATGTGTATCTGTATGTATGTGTGTGTGTATCTGTATGTGTTTGTGTGTATCTGTATGTATGTGTTTATGTGTGTGTATCTGTATGTATGTGTTTATGTGTGTGTATCTGTATGTATGTGTTTATGTGTGTGTATCTGTATGTATGTGTTTATGTGTGTGTGTATCTGTATGTATGTGTTTGTGTATCTGTATGTATGTGTTTGTGTATCTGTATGTATGTGTTTGTGTGTATCTGTATGTATGTGTTTGTATGTATCTGTATGTATGTGTATCTGTATGTATGTGTGTGTGTATCTGTATGTGTTTGTGTGTATCTGTATGTATGTGTTTGTGTGTATCTTTATGTATGTGTTTGTGTGTATCTGTATGTTTATGTGTTTGTGTGTATCTTTATGTATGTGTTTGTGTGTATCTTTATGTATGTGTTTGTGTGTATCTGTATGTTTATGTGTTTGTGTGTATCTGTATGTATATGTGTTTATTTGTATGTATATGTGTGTGTATCTGTATGTGTGTATCTGTATGTATATGTGTGTGTATCTGTATGTGTGTGTGTGTTTATCTGTGTATGTGTGTGTGTATCTGTATGCATGTGTTTGTGTGTGTGTGTGTATCTGTATGTATGCGTTTGTGTGTATCTGTATGTAAGACAGTGGAGGGCAGCATAGCCCAGAACGAACATAATAATTAAGGCCCTTAGGAGTGTGCTGCTGTGAAGTGGCAACAATGTTGCAGTAGCGAGGGTGGGGTTTAGCTTACCCTTTAAGTAGTCAGCTTACAGGCCCCAAACCCTCTTTCCAGCTTGTCTTCACAGCTTCCCTCCCTCCCTCCCTGCAATTTGATGATGCGGCAATCTCTAGGCTGGGCATCACTAGGGTGTTTCAGCAAGGTGTCCGAGGCAGGATGAGGGCTACGCGGCTTGTTTCCTTAAGCCCGAGGACGGTAGTTTTTGACTCCCCAGGTAGTGGCATGGTTTCGCGCCTCGTCACACCTGGTCCTACTGGTCTGGAGATCTTTGACTTACACCCTGGTTAGGCGGTTGGTCCGCGCCCCGGTTTACCATCAGTGGTAGAGTGACGGCTGGCCAGGGGAGGGTGATCTCTGCAGGCGCGCGCCTGGGGTCCCTCCCCATTCTAAAGATGCCGAGAACTCCCTAAGCTTCTGCGTGAGCTGAGCTCCGCTTGTGTGGGCATTCACGGGCGCGGCCCTTCTTCCTAGCGGGGGGTTGCTTACTCCTAGCTAGATGTTTGAGCTGGCCCAGTTGAGTCCAGCCGGTTCTCATGTTCTATAATAAATGTGACCCACGGGTCTTTACCCACATACTTGTGTCTGTGTGTTATTTATTCTAAGTTATGAATAAAGTTATTAAGGTTATTATGTTTATGTACATAGTTATGGTTGAGTCAGTTTTATGGCTCTTATTATATTTTATTACAGCAAGCCAGGAGGATAGGGCATTTAATTAATTATGTGTTTGTGTGTATCTGTATGTTTGTGTGTATCTGTATGTATGCGTTTGTGTGTATCTGTATGTATGTGTTTGTGTGTATCTGTATGTATGTGTTTGTGTGTATCTGTATGTATGTGTTTGTGTGTATCTGTATGTTTGTGTGTATCTGTATGTATGTTTTTGTGTGTATCCGTATGTATATGTGTTTGTGTGTATCCGTATGTATATGTGTTTGTGTGTATCTGTATGTATATGTGTTTGTGTGTATCTGTATGTATATGTGTTTCTTTCTAATGACACAGTGAGTCAACGGATCATCATAATTACTGTTGGGAATATCACTCCTAACCAGCAGGAGGAGGCAAAGAGCACCACAGCAAAGCTGTTAAATACCACTCCCCTTACCCACAACCCCCAGTAATTCTCTTTGCTTGTATCAGTTGCAAGGAGGTGGTAAAGTTAGGTGTCTGAAAGAATTTCTTCAATCAAGTGTTTGTTATTTTAAAGCAGAGAGGGTTTGCTCTGATCTTTCCTGGGGTGTAGCCGTAGTCCACTTTAGTCTCTTCAGTAGAGCAGTGGTGGCTTTTGAGCATATTGGGAATGTGTGGGGTATAATCCTCACTGTGCGTCCCAAACTGTTATTTGCTGCCCTATTTTGAAAGCTTGTGTAGGTTTACACAGTCTTTCATTCTTTTTCACAGGTCCATGTGAGGAGGTTGCCTCCCAAACCGGGTGAGCTGCCCTGCTGCCGGGCAGTGTTACATGCAGGTACGTGCTATAGGCTCTTCTATGTAATGGAGAGTATGCTTTTTAGAAATTCTGCATCAGTTTATGGGACAAGATATATCCTAGTAGGATATTTTTGAGGGCAGTGTGCAGGCTCGTCAGGTGATATTTGTTGAGAGACCGTTTCCCCTTTATCGGTATTGAAGGGGTTAACCAGCTTGTGAGGCAACATTTTTTATGATGATAGATTGAAACATGCTATATGAAATCTTTCTGTATACTTTAGAGAGCTAGAATAGCATTAAACACGCTGTGTGAGTTGTTTGATGTACTGGGCTTGTTGTTCAGATATAGCAAGACGCTAGAATAACAGTACAAATTGGATGTTTGTATATACTCAGTGTGACTGAACAGACTGTTCAATGTGTCCATATTAAGAAGCTGATTTTCTGAGGCTTTATCCGGAGTGTTTCCTCTGGGCTTAGGAGATTTAGGAGTGATCCTTTTTCTAGTTGTTAGTTTGCGCGCCGGACATTGGCTCCGTCTCCTTCGTTGTTGATGAAGAAGGGAGCGTTGCCATTTCTATGGGTCTCCTGTTGCACTCTCATAACCGGCGTTCCTCTCTGAGTGATCGGAGCGGCGGGTCTAGATGTAAAGTATGTCTCCGGCTGTGGACGGATAGATTATCAGTCTAAGCCCCTACGTATGCGTTATCATACGATTTGTGACTCGATGTATGGCCACAGGAAAAAGTGCATTTAATAAATGTTTCTGCCTATTTACGGTACCGCCACTAGGTTGAGGAAAATTTTTTAAACTGGAAATACATTTAAGAGATGTAAAATGACTCATTACAGATTCATTAAAAAGGGTGAATCAAATAAGAATTATCATAGGTGAATTAAGACCTTGATGTTTAGCAATGTCCTAATATAGAGAAAAAGTGGAACAGGGTCTGTTCATATTTTTCTTTTTGCTTTTAAGCTGACTGTATTTGTCTGCTTAAGCTCCTTTATGCCTTTCCCACTATTAGTAAGATTGGGAGCATTTTATTATCCAGTATGAGAATGGAACAGGGGTCTGTTCCTATAGATAAATATTTATATATATTTATCATTTCGGGTTCTCCTGTTAAATGGTATGTCTTTATTTTTAACATTTTGACATTTATTCATTTTTTAAAACATTTTTTTTTTTTTTTTTTTATTCTAGCCTCATGTCTCTCAGTCCGATGCTGTTTAGACTATGTTGCAGTTTTCTCCTTTCTTTCATGTAATTGGCAAGAGTCCATGAGCTAGTGACGTATGGGATATACAATCCTAACAGGAGGGGCAAAGTTTCCCAAACCTCAAAATGCCTATAAATACACCCCTCACCACACCCACAATTCAGTTTTTACAAACTTTGCCTCCTATGGAGGTGGTGAAGTAAGTTTGTGCTAGATTTCTACGTTGATATGCGCTTCTCAGCATGCTGAAGCCCGGTTCCTCTCAGAGTGCAGTGAATGACAGAGAGATGTGAAGAATGTAATGGTTTTCCTCACGGGAGATCTGTTTCATAGGTTCTCTGTTATCGGTCGTAGAGATTCATCTCCTACCTCCCTTTTCAGATCGACTATATGCTGTCATATTCCATTACCTCTACTGATGACTGTTTCAGTACTGGTTTGGCTTTCTGCTATATGTGGATGGGTGTCTTTTGGTAAGTATGTTTTTATTACTTAAGACACTCTCAGCTATGGTTCTGCACTTTATGCATTAATATAAAGTTCTAAATATATGTATTGTACTTATATTTGCCATGATTCAGGTTTCAGTATATTTCATTTTGCAGACTGTCAGTTTCATATCTGGGAAATGCATTTTTTAGGAAAATGTATTTCTTACCTAGGGTATAGTCTTTTTTCAATTGACTGTAATTTTAAATTCGCTGGCAGAATAAGGCTCGCAAGGGCACGAAATGCCAAAGTATATCGTGTCATTTTTGGCACGAGATTTTTTTTGGCGCGAAGTTACGTTCGATGACGCAAATTCGTAATTTCCTGCATCTTTGTCGACGCGGAGTCCTTTCACAAGGTTGCGTCTTCAATGACGCGAGTGTGTCATTTCCGGATGTTGTTAGCACCCAAAAAATGTCTCTGTGCGTCATACTTGGCGCCAAATATTTTCATTATTTTAAACCCCATTCCTATAGGCCTCTTGCCTTTTTTCTCTATCAGAGGCCTATGCTGTTTGCATTTTTTCCCATTCCTGAAACTGCCATATAAGGAAATTGATAATTTTGCTTTATATGTTGTTTTTTCTCTTACATTTGCAAGATGTCTCAATCTGATCCTGTCTCAGAAATCACTGTTGGAACCCATTTGTTGTAATCTTGTGGAGATTATATCTCCAGCTGTGGTTTGTAATAAATTGTCATGATAAACTTTTACATTCCCTAATCCTAAGAATTCTTTGGAGAGATCCTTACATTCTTTGGATGTGGTAAGAGCTTTGAAATATTGTGTTGAACCTACTAAAGATTTCAGAAAGACTTCTAGTCTATTTGTTATCCTTTCTGGTTCCAGGAAAGATCAGAAGGCTTCTGCCGTTTCTTTGGCATTGTGGTTAAAGCTTTTGACTCATCACGCTTACTTGGAGTCTGGTCAGGCCCCGCCTCAGAGAATTACAGCTCATTCTACTAGGTCAGTCTCCACTTCGTGGGCTTTTAAGAATGAAACTTCAGTTGATCATATTTGCAAAGCAGCAACTTGGTCTTCTTTGCATACATTTATTAAATTCTACCATTTTTATGTATTTTCTTAATCGGAAGCAGTTTTTGGTAGAAAAGTTCTTCAGGCAGCTGTTTCAGTTTGATTCTTCTGCTTATGATTTAAGTTTTTCCTTTCATTTATGAGAATAAACTTTTATATTTGGGTTGTGGATTAATTTTTTTCAGCAAAATGGCTGTTTTTATTTTATCCCTCCCTCTCTAGTGACTCTTGCGTGGAGTTCCACATATTGTGTATTGCTATCCCATACGTCACTAGCTCATGGACTCTTGCCAATTACATGAAAGAAAACATAATTTATGTAAGAACTTACCTGATAAATTCATTTCTTTCATATTGGCAAGAGTCCATGAGGCCCACCCTTTTTGTGGTGGTTATGATTTTTTTGTATAAAGCACAATTATTTCCAAATTCCTTTGTTGATGCTTTCTACTCCTTTCTTTATCACCCCACTACTTGGCTATTCGTTAAACTGAATTGTGGGTGTGGTGAGGGGTGTATTTATAGGCATTTTGAGGTTTGGGAAACTTTGCCCCTCCTGGTAGGAATGTATATCCCATACATCACTAGCTCATGGACTCTTGCCAATATGAAAGAAATGAATTTATCAGGTAAGTTCTTACATAAATTATGTTTCTTTCATGTAATTGGCAAGAGTCCATGAGCTAGTGACGTATGGGATATACAATCCTACCAGGAGGGGCAAAGTTTACCAAACCTCAAAATGCCTATAAATACACCCCTCACCACACCCACAATTCAGTTTTTACAAACTTTGCCTCCTATGTAGGTGGTGAAGTAAGTTTGTGCGTAAGATTTCTACGTTGACATGCGCTTCTCAGCATTTTGAAGCCCGATTCCTCTCAGAGTACAGCGAATGTCAGAGGGATGTGAAGGGAGTATCACCTATTGAATGCAATGGTTTTCCTCACGGGAGATCTATTTCATAGGTTCTCTGTTATCGGTCATAGAGATTCATCTCCTACCTCCCTTTTCAGATCGACAATATACTCTCATATACCATTACCTCTACTGATAACTGTTTCAGTACTGGTTTGGTTATCTGCTATATGTGGATGGGTGTCTTTTCGGTAAGTATGTTTTTTTATTACTTAAGACACCCCAGCTATGGTTTGGCACTTTATGCATTTATATAAAGTTCTAAATAACATAATTTATGTAAGAACTTACCTGATAAATTCATTTCTTTCATATTAGCAAGAGTCCATGAGCTAGTGACGTATGGGATATACATTCCTACCAGGAGGGGCAAAGTTTCCCAAACCTCAATTTAATGTCCAGAGAATGCATAGGTTCAAACGGAGGAGCTTGTAAAGCCCCCAGAACCAAATTCAAACTCCAAGGAGGAGAGATTGACTTAATGACAGGTTTGATACGAACCAAAGCCTGAACAAAACAATGAATATCAGGAAGATTAGCAATCTTTCTGTGAAACAACACAGAAAGAGCAGAAATTTGTCCTTTCAAAGAACTTGTAGACAAACCTTTATCCAGACCATCCTGAAGAAATTGTAAAATTCTAGGAATTCTAAAAGAATGCCAGGAAAAATGATGAGAAGAGCACCAAGAGATGTAAGTCTTCCAGACTCGATAATATATCTTCCTAGATACAGTTTTACGAGCCTGTAACATAGTATTAATTACGGAGTCAGAGAAACCTCTATGACTGAGAATCAAGCGTTCAATCTCCATACCTTCAAATTTAAGGATTTGAGATCCTGATGGAAAAAAGGACCTTGCGATAGAAGGTCTGGTCTTAACGGAAGAGTCCATGGTTGACAAGTAGCCATCTGAACAAGATCCGCATACCAAAACCTGTGAGTCCATGCTGGAGCCACCAGCAGAACAAACGAACGCTCCTTTAGAATCTTGGAAATCACTCTTGGAAGAAGAACTAGAGGCGGAAAGATATAGGCAGGATGATACTTCCAAGGAAGAGACAATGCATCCACTGCTTCCGCCTGAGGATCCCTGGATCTGGACAGATACCTGGGAAGCTTCTTGTTTAGATGAGAAGCCATCAGATCTATTTCTGGAAGTCCCCAGAATTGAACAATCTGAAGAAATACTTCTGGGTGAAGAGACCATTCGCCCGGATGTAATGTTTGGCGACTGAGATAATCCGCTTCTCAATTGTCTATACCAGGGATGTGAACCGCAGAAATTAGACAGGAGCTGAATTCCGCCCATACAAGTATTCGAGATACTTCTTTCATAGCCAGAGGACTGTGAGTCCCTCCTTGATGATTGACATATGCCACGGTTGTGACATTGTCCGTCTGAAAACAAATGAACGACTCTCTCTTTAGAAGAGGCCACGACTGAAGAGCTCTGAAAATCGCACGGAGTTCCAAAATGTTGATTGGTAATCTTGCCTCCTGAGATTCCCAAACCCCCTGTGCTGTCAGAGACCCCCATACAGCTCCCCAACCTGTCAGACTTGCATCTGTTGAGATCACAGTCCAGGTTGGAGGAAAAAAAGAAGCCCCCTGAACTAAACGATGGTGGTCTGTCCACCACGTCAGAGAGTGTCGTACATTCGGTTTTAAAGATATTAATTGTGATATCTTTGTATAATCCCTGCACCACTGGTTCAGCATACAGAGCTGAAGAGGTCGCATGTGAAAACGAGCAAAGGGGATCGCGTCCGATGCAGCAGTCATAAGACCTAAAATTTCCATGCATAAGGCTACCGAAGGAATTGATTGAGACTGAAGGTTTCGACAAGCTGAAACCAATTTCAGACGTCTCTTGTCCGTTAACGACAGAGTCATGGACACTGAATCTATCTGGAAACCTAAAAAGGTTACCCTTGTCTGAGGAATCAATGAACTCTTTGGTAAATTGATCCTCCAACCATGTTCTTGAAGAAACGATACAAGTCGATTCGTATGAGATTCTGCTAAATGTGAAGACTGAGCAAGTACCAAGATATCGTCCAAATAAGGAAATACCACAATACCCTGTTCTCTGATTACAGATAGTAGGGCACCGAGAACCTTTGAAAAAATCCTTGGAGCTGTTGCTAGGCCAAACGGCAGAGCCACAAACTGGTAATGCTTGTCTAGAAAAGAGAATCTCAGAAACTGAAAGTGATCTGGATGAATCGGAATATGCAGATATGCATCCTGTAAATCTATTGTGGACATATAATGCCCTTGCTGAACAAAAGGCAGAATAGTCCTTATAGTTACCATTTTGAATGTTGGTATTCTTACATAACGATTCAATATCTTTAAATCCAGTACTGGTCTGATGGAATTCTCCTTCTTTGGTACAATGAATAGATTTGAGTAGAACCCCAGACCTTGTTCCAGAACTGGAACAGGCACAATTACTCCAGCCAACTCTAGATCTGAAACACATTTCAGAAACGCTTGAGCCTTCACTGGATTTATTGGAACGCGAGAAAGAAAAAATCTTCTTGCAGGAGGCCTTATCTTGAAACCTATTCTGTACCCTTGAGAAACAATGTTCTGAATCCAAAGACTGTGAATCGAATTGATCCAAATTTCTTTGAAAAATCGTAATCTGCCCCCTACCAGCTGCGCTGGAATGAGGGCCGCACTTTCATGTGGACTTGGGAGCTGACTTTGGCTTTCTAAAAGGCTTGGATTTATTCCAGACTGGAGATGGTTTCCAAACTGATACCGTTCCTGTTGGGGAAGGATCAGGCTTTTGTTCCTTATTGTGACGAAAGGAACGAAAACGATTAGCAGCCCTATATTTACCTTTGGATTTTTTATCCTGTGGTAAAAAAGTTCCTTTCCCCCCAGTAACAGTTGAAATAATAGAATCCAACTGTGAACCAAACAATTTATTACCTTGGAAAGAAAGGGAAAGCAAAGTTGACTTAGAAGACATATCAGCATTCCAAGTTTTAAGCCATAACGCTCTTCTAGCTAAAATAGCTAAAGACATATACCTGACATCAACCCTAATGATGTCAAAGATGGCATCACAAATAAAGTTATTAGCATGTTGAAGAAGATTAACAATGCTATGAGTATTATGATCTGTTACTTGTTGTGCTAAAGCCTCCAACCAGAAAGTTGAAGCTGCAGCAACATCCGCCTAAGATTATTACCTGAACATAAATAAGCTTTTCTTAGAAAGGATTCAATTTTCCTATCTAAAGGATCCTTAAAGGAAGTACTATCTGCCGTAGGAATAGTAGTACGTTTAGCAAAAGTAGAGATAGCCCCATCAACCTTAGGGATTTTGTCCCAAAACTCTAATCTGTCAGATGGCACAGGATATAATTTCTTAAACCTTTTAGAAGAAGTAAATGAATTACCCAGATTATTCCATTCCCTGGAAATTACTTCAGAAATAGCATCAGGGACGGGAAAAACCTCCGGAATAACTACAGGAGGTTTAAAAACCGTATTTAAACGTTTAGATTTAGTATCAAGAGGACCAGAATCCTCTATTTCTAATGCAATTAAAACTTCTTTAAGTAAAGAACGAATAAATTCCATTTTAAATAAATATGAAGATTTATCAGTGTCAATCTCTGAAACAGAATCCTCTGAACCAGACAAATCATCATTAGAAACAGAATCAGAAAGATGTTGTTCATTTAAAAATTCATCTGGAAAATGAGAAGTTTTAAAAGACCTTTTACGTTTACTGGAAGGAGGAATAACAGACATAGCCTTCCTAATAGATTTAGAAACAAAATCTCTTATATTAACAGGAACACCCTGAGTATTAGATGTTGACTGAACAGCAACAGGTAATGGAACATTACTAAAGGAAATATTATCTGCATTAGCAAGTTTATCATGACATTCATCACAAACAACAGCCGGAGGGACAGTTACCACAAGTTTACAGCAAATACACTTAACTTTGGTAGATCCAGCATCAGGCAGCGATTTTCCAGAAGTAGCTTCTGATTCAGGGTCAATCTGAGACATCTTGCAATATGTAATAGAAAAAACAACATATAAAGCAAAATTTATCAAATTCCTTAAATGACAGTTTCAGGAATGGGAAAAAATGCCAATGAACAAGCTTCTAGCAACCAGAAGCAAATAAACAACTAGACTTAAATAATGTGGAGACAATAATGACGCCCATATTTTTTAGCGCCAAAAAAGACGCCCACAATATTTGGCGCCTAAATGCTTTGGCGCCAAAAATGACGCCACATCCGGTGACGCCAACATTTTTGGTGCGAAAAAACATCAAAAACATGACGCAACTTCCGGCGACAAGTATGACGCCGGAAATGACAAAGAAAATTTTTGCGCCAAAAAAGTCTGCGCCAAGAATGACGCAATAAAATGAAGCATTTTCAGCCCCCGCGAGCCTAACAGCCCACAGGGAAAAAAGTCAATTTTTAAGGTAAGAAAAAATGTTTTAATTCATATGCATTATCCCAATAATGAAACTGACTGTCTGAAAAAAAGGAATATTGAACATCCTGAATCAAGGCAAATAAATGTTTAAACACATATATTTAGAACTTTATATAAAAAGTGCCCAACCATAGCTTAGAGTGTCACAAAAAATAAGGCTTACTTACCCCAGGACACTCATCTACATGTAGTAGAAAGCCAAACCAGTACTGAAACGAGAATCAGTAGAGGTAATGGTACATAAGAGTATATCGTCGATCTGAAAAGGGAGGTAAGAGATGAATCTCTACGACCGATAACAGAGAACCTATGAAATAGATCCCGTAGAAGGGGCCATTGAATTCAAATAGGCAATACTCTCTTCACATCCCTCTGGCATTCACTGCACACTGAGAGGAAAACCGGGCTCCAGCCTGCTGCGAAGCGCATATCAACGTAGAATCTAGCACAAACTTACTTCACCACCTCCACGGGAGGCAAAGTTTGTAAAACTGATTTGTGGGTGTGGTGAGGGGTGTATTTATAGGCATTTTGAGGTTTGGGAAACTTTGCCCCTCCTGGTAGGAATGTATATCCCATACGTCATTAGCTCATGGACTCTTGCTAATTACATGAAAGAAATATGTATTGTACTTATATTTGCCATGAGTCAGGTTCATGTATTTCCTTGTGCAGACTGTCAGTTTCATATTTGGGGAAAATAAACATTTTAAGAAATATTTTTTCTTACCTGGGGTTTAGTCTTTTTTTCAGATTGACTATATTTTTCTTGCAAATTGCGGGCAGTACTGAGCCCGCGGGTGCGCCAAATGCTAGACTTTATTGCGTCATTCTTGGTGCGAGACTTTTTTGGCGCAAAAGTACGTCCGTTGACGCAAGTTCATCATTTCCGGCGTTGTAGTTGACGCCGAGTCCTTACACAGGGTTGCGTCGTTAGTGATGCAAGTGTGTCATTTCCGGATGTTGTTGGGGCCAAAAAATTTCAGTCACGTTGTGCGTCATACTTGGCGCCAAATTTTTCATTAATTTATTACCCCATTGCTATTTGCCTCTTTCCTTTTTCTATGTCAGAGGGCTATGCTATTTGCATTTTTTCCCATTCCTGAAACTGTCATATAAGGAAATTGATAATTTTGCTTTATATGTTGTTTTTTCTTTTACATTTTTGCAAGATGTCACAATCTGATCCTGTCTCAGAAGTATCTGTTGGATTTTTGCTGCCTGACATCGGTTCTACCAAAGCTAAGTGCATTTGTTGTAAGATTGTGGAAATTATATCTCCAAATGTCATTTGTAATAGTTGTCATGATAAACTTTTACATGCAGACAATATATCCATCAGTACATTGCCGGTTGCAGTTCCTTCAACTTCTAATGTGCATGATATACCTATGAATTTTAAAGAATTTGTTACTGATTCTATTCAGAAGGCTTTGTCTGCATTTCCGCCTTCTAATAAACGTAAAAGGTCTTTTAAAACTTCTCATAAAGTTGATGAAATTTCAAATGACCGACAACATACTGAATTATCCTCCTATGATGAGGATCTATCTAATTCAGAAGATCCTTCCTCAGATATTGACACTGACAAATCTACTTATTTATTTAAAATGGAGTATATTCGTTCTTTGTTAAAAGAAGTGTTAATTACTTTGGATATTGAGGAAGCCAGTCCTCTTGACGTTAAGACTAGTAAACGTTTAAATGCTGTTTTTAAACCTCCTGTGGTTACTCAAGAGGTTTTTCCTATTCCTGATGCTATTTCTGATATGATTTATAAGGAATGGAATAAGCCTTTTATTCCTTCTTCAAGGTTTAAAAAAATTGTATCCTTTACCAGCAATTTCTATAATGTTTTAGGAAAAGATCCCCAAGGTTGATGGGGATATTTCTACTCTTGCTAAACGTACCACTATTCCTATGGAAGATAGTACTTCTTTTAAAGATCCTTTAGATAGGAAACTTGAATCTTATCTAAGGAAAGCCTATTTATATTCAGGTCATCTTCTCAGGCCTGCAATTTCTTTGGCTGATGTTGTGGCTGCATCAACTTTTTGGTTGGAGAATTTAGCGCAACAAGAATTAGATCCTGACGGGGGGCGTGTCCGATCTGCGTACCTGACAGGACGCATCTACTGCAGGCTCTAATTGAAATCTCTTAAATTCTCCGGTTTTAGAGCCGATAACAGCTATATTACACACATAACCGAATGGTTAGCAGCTACCAAGTAAGAGGCGGCTATATTACAATCCTGGACAGCTGTTTGTATGATAATAGAGCCACAGTTCGGAAGTTTAATACCTAGGGCGGAGGCCTACACATAGGTAGCGAACCCCCCCGGAATCACCGGGTCACCAGTGCTGGCAACAGGCTGTTGCCTTACTGACCTTTTAAGCAACGTTGGACAATACAAGCAATACACAACTAATAGCGGCACGGACCACCATCACCAAATCGCAGCACATAAGATCACCCCAAAATGGCGACTGCATGGGAGACTAGATTAGAGCAGGAGTTGGATAAGCGTTTTGCTAGATTAGATAACCTTCTCCTCAGACTATACCAGCGATCTTCCCCACTAGACTGCATGGAACGCAAAGTGCCGTTGAGGGAACAAGAGACCGCAGGAGATTCAACACAGACCTCTGCGATATCTCTAAACAAAGATGGCGACCGAAAAAGAACAATAATGGAGGAGAAAGATCTGTTGATGCAACCGAAGGTGCGGGACCTGCACCAAGCTACACAGGACAGCAAATGCAGCCCACACAGCAAGGAAACTAACCGGAATGATCACAGCTTGCCGGTAGTGCTAGAGGGAATGGACGTGACTACAGGGGCAGCATACATTCCTAGGCCTCTGGCCAAAATTGCTTCTATCCCTCCCTGTGCCGGTAAGCTGGCCATGACTAACCCTGAAGTGGATAATAGTTCCCATGCTGACACTTGCATCGCAGCACAGACATTCCGCACAGCCTACTCTCCGGTGGTACATGGCAATATTGGGACCCCCCGGTATACACAAATAAAACCCATCCAGACACACCGTTCACTTACACCCAAACTCATCACTTACAGGTTATCCCCCCTAGGATCAGCCGCGGGACAGGTTGCACTAGAGCACTCAACTCTCACATGGAAAATACAGCGATCCCTCTTGAAAACATCTGATAGGAGCTGCCTCTGCAGCCAAAGAGGAAGCCATATACCTAAGACCGGAGAGGGCTAGACAGGAGAAGACGTATCAGGCATGTAGTATTCTATTATGGAGCTCCGTTTTTACTACTCCTTGTTTGGCTCAAATATTATGACTTTCTTTATGGACCGCTCAGTATAGGACTATTTAATACTGGAGTTTCGCCAATGATTAATGCTATTTTGAAGTTAATTGTTTAGCTGAAACATTTATATTCTATAGGTCCTTGTAATACTGTGTAAACTTAGACCCTCCCGTAGCCCACTAATCTTACAGAGCATGATGGCTTAACATCACATTGCTAACTATCCCTCAATTTGTTATTATTGCTTGATACGGTATATCATTGTCTTGTGTTGTTTCCTGCCTTGCGACTGGCAGCTGAGGTTGCTGACGGGGCAGCATAATTGATCATCATGCATATGGTAATGTTTATGGTTATATTTTATATTGGACGTTCTTCATAACATGCTGACAGTATACCATTTCCTGGGAAAACGCTTCCAATGGCATCCCTCACTCCCTAGCATCCCCCCTGCCCACATCCTTCACTGGGATACCTCCCATTCAGACCTCTGTCTTAACGCAATGATCGCTTGACCTTCCTTAATAAATTTAAAGCAGAACTCTCCTCACCGCTAGAGAAACTGCTACCCTTTTAATAATACCCACACATAGCACTATGTACCCCCTCCCCCACACTGGCAAAATTATATATATGCTGATCACCCTCTCGCACAATCCTTTTAGCAATGCCGTGTTTTTTTTTTTTTAATTTGGGGACACACGAATTAGCACACAGTTGTAATAATCTATACACTTATGGTCCAGTTGACACTTATAATGCTTGTTTATTCTTTATATAGTTTAATATATGTTTTGTTTGTTCTTAATTATCCCTACATGTTTTCAATATATTGAATATACGGATCCAAGAGTGGTCCATAATACTCCTAAATGGGACTAAAAAGAGGAAAATCAGCCAAGAACCACCAAAATGTTTTCCATAATCTTTGTTGTTATCTACTTATTTTCTTATATATGTATTCTCTTCATAATGTGGAGCCTTAAAGCACTGTATTGTACAACTCCTCAATAAAAATGTTTAAAAAAAAAAAAAAAAAAAAAAGAATTAGATCCTGACATGTCTAGCATTGTTCGCTTACTGCAACATGCTAATCATTTTATTTGTGATGCCATTTTTGATATTATCAAAATTGATGTTAGATCCATGTCTTTAGCTATTTTAGCTAGAAGAGCTTTGTGGCTTAAATCTTGGAATGCTGATATGACATCTAAGTCTAGATTACTATCTCTTTCTTTCCAAGGTAATAATTTATTTGGTTCTCAGTTGAATTCTATTATTTCAACTGTTACTGGGGGAAAGGGAGTTTTTCTGCCTCAGGATAAAAAACCTAAGGGTAAATCTAAGGCTTCTAACCGTTTTCGTTCCTTTCATCAAAATAAGGAACAAAAATCGAATCCTTCCCCCAAGGAATCTGTTTCCAATTGGAAGCCTTCCTCAAATTGGAATAAATCCAATCCTTTTAAAAAACCTAAGTCAGCCCCTAAGTCCGCATGAAGGTGCGGCCCTCATTCCAGCTCAGCTGGTAGGGGGCAGGTTAAGGTTTTTCAAGGATATTTGGATCAATTATGTCCAAAATCAATGGATTCAGAGCATTGTCTCTCAAGGGTATCGAATAGTATTCAGAGTAAGACCTCCTGAGAAGATTTTTTCTCTCACGCATCCCAGCAAATCCAGTAAAAGCTCAGGCTTTCCTGGAGTCTTCAGGGGTAATCATGCCAGTTCCTTTTCAGGAACAAGGTCTGGGGTTTTATTCAAATCTATTCATTGTCCCAAAGAAGGAAAATTCATTCAGAACAGTTCTGGATCTGAAAATTTTGAATCGTTATGTAAGAGTACCAACTTTCAAGATGGTGACTATAAGGACTATTCTGCCTTTTATTCAGCAAGGACATTATATGTCTACAATAGACTTGCAGGATGCATACCTTCATATTCCGATTCATCCAGAACATTATCAGTTCCTGAGATTCTCTTTTCTTGACAAGCATTACCAATTTGTTACTCTTCCATTTAGCCTAGCAACAGCTCCAAGAATATTTTCAAAGGTTCTAGGTGCCCTACTCTCTGTAATCAGAGAGCAGGGTATTGCGGTGTTTCCTTATTTGGACGATATCTTGGTACTAGCTCAGTCTTTACGTTCTGCAGAATCTCACACGAATCAACTAGTGTTGTTTCTTCAAAAACATGGTTGGAGGATCAATTTACCAAAAAGTTTCTTGATTCCTCAGACAAGGGTCACCTTTTTAGGTTTCCAGATAGATTCAGTGTCCATGACTCTGTCTCTAACAGACAAGAGACATTTGAAATTGGTTGCAGCCTGTCGGCACCTTCAGTCTCAGTCATTCCCTTCAGTTGCTATGTGCATGGAAGTTTTAGGCCTCATGACTGCAGCATCGGACGCGATTCCTTTTGCACGTTTTCACATGAGACCTCTCCAGCTTTGTGTGCTGAATCAATGGTGCAGGGATTATACAAACATATCACAATCAGTATCTTTAAATCCCAATGTTTGACACTCTCTGACGTGGTGGTTAAATCACCAGCGTTTAGTTCAAGGGGCTTCCTTTGTTCGGCCAACCTGGACTGTGATCACTACAGATGCAAGTCTTTCAGGTTGGGGAGCTGTTTGGGGATCTCTGACAGCGCAAGGGGTTTGGAAATCTCAAGAGGCGAGATTACCAATCAATATTTTAGAGCTCCGTGCAATTCTCAGAGCTCTTCAGTTTTGGCCTCTGTTGAAGAGATAACCGTTCATTTGCTTTCAGACAGACAATATCACAACTGTGGCATATGTCAATCATCAGGGTGGGACTCACAGTCCACAAGCTATGAAATAAGTATCTCGGATACTTGCTTGGGCGGAATCCAGCTCCTGTCTAATCTCTGCGGTGCATATCCTAGGTGTAGACAATTGGGAGGCGGATTATCTCAGCCCTCAGACTTTACATCCAGGGGAGTGGTCTCTCCATCCAGATGTGTTTTCTCAGATTGTTCAGATGTGGGGGCTTCCAGAGATAGATCTGATGGCCTCTCGACTAATCAAGAAACTTCCCAGATACCTGTCCAGGTCCAGGGATGTTCAGGCGGAAGCAGTGGATGCGCTGACACTTCCTTGGTGTTATCATCCTGCTTACATTTTCCCGCCTCTAGTTCTTCTTCCAAGAGTGATCCAAAATCATCATGGAACAATAGTTTGTGTTGCTGGTGGCTCCTGCATGGCCACACAGGTTTTGGTATGCGGATCTTGTTCGGATGTCCAGTTGCCAACCTTGGCCACTTCCATTAAGGCCGGACCTTCTATCTCAAGGTCCGTTTTTCCATCAGGATCTCAAATCATTAAATTTGAAGGTATGGAAATTGAACGCTTAGTGCTAAGTCATAGAGGTTTCTCTGACTCAGTGATTAATACTATGTTGCAAGCTCGTAAATCTGTCTCTAGAAAGATTTATTATCGAGTTTGGAAGACTTACATTTCATGGTGTTCTCATAAATTCTCTTGGCATTCTTTTAGAATTCCTAGAATTTTACAGTTTCTTCAGGATGGTTTGGATAAGGGTTTCTCTGCAAGTTCTTTGAAGGAACAAATCTCTGCTCTTTCTGTTTTATTTCACAGAAAGATTGCTAAACTTCCTGATATTCACTGTTTTGTACAGGCTTTAGTTCGTATTAAGCCTGTCATTAAATCAATTTCTCCTCCTTGGAGACTTAATTTGGTTTTGAAGGCATTACAGGCTCCTCCATTTGAGCCTATGCATTCTTTAGACATTAAACTACTTTCTTGGAAAGTGTTGTTCCTTGTATGCTATCTCTTCTGCTAGAAGAGTTTCTGAGCTATCTGCTCTTTCTTGTGAATCTCCTTTTCTGATTTTTCATCAGGATAAGGCGGTTTTGCGGACTTCATTACAATTTTTACCTAAGGTTGTGAATTCTAACAACATTAGTAGAGAAATTGTTGTCCCTTCCTTGTGTCCTAATCCTAAGAATTCTTTGGAAAGATCCTTAAATTCTTTGGATGTGGTAAGAGCTTTGAAATATTATGTTGAAGCTACTAAAGATTTCAGGAAGACTTCTAGTCTATTTGTTATATTTTCTGGTCCTAGGAAAGGTCAGAAGGCTTCTGCTGTTTCCTTGGCTTCTTGGTTAAAGCTTTTGATTCATCAAGCTTATTTGGAGTCAGGTAAGACCCTGCCTCAGAATTACAGCTCATTCTACTAGATCAGTCTCCACTTCGTCGGCTTTTAACAATGAAGCTTCAGTTGATCAGATTTGCAAAGCGGCAAATTGGTCCTCTTTGCATACATTTACTAAATTCTACTGTTTTGATGTATTTGCTTCTTCGGAAGCAGTTTTTGGTAGAAAAGTTCTTCAGGCAGCTGTTTCAGTTTGATTCTTCTGCTGATGTTTTAGGTTTTTCTTGTTATTAAAAGAATAAACTTCTAATTTGGGTTGTGGATTATTTTTTCAGCGGAAAATGGCTGTTTTTATTTTTATCCCTCCCTCTCTAGTGACTCTTGCGTGGAGTTCCACATCTTGGGTATTGATAATACCGTACGTCACTAGCTCATGGACTCTTGCCAATTACATGAAAGAAAACATAATTTAAAGAAACATAATTTAAAGAATTTACCTGATAAATTCATTTCTTTCATATTGGCAAGAGTCCATGAGGCCCACCCTTTTTATGGTGGTTATGATTTTTTGTATAAAGCACAATTATTTCCAAATTCCTTTGTTGATGCTTTCTACTCCTTTCTTCTACCCCACTACTTGGCTATTCGTTAAACTGAATTGTGGGTGTGGTGAGGGGTGTATTTATAGGCATTTTGAGGTTTGGGAAACACTGCCCCTCCTGGTAGGATTGTATATCCCATACGTCACTAGCTCATGGACTCTTGCCAATATGAAAGAAATTAATTTATCAGGTAAATTCTTACATAAATTATGTTTTATTCCTAAATTCTTTATACTAGTTAAAGTTATAAACACATTAAATTATATTTATAGAAACCAGATTATGAATCCGATGATACACACCTATGCTCTTATAATATCCTTACAAAGATCATAAAAGATGCACCTTTACAATTTACCTTATTCACAATGAATTGCATTAAAATAGTCGCATTTAAATATCACAATAAAATACCAGAATATGGACCGCCAACTTTAACAGTACCTAGTTAAACAATATAACAAGATACTTTAACAGCCAATTTCATGCCAATTTATCTGAGCTGAAATAAATCTTATTTAGCTACAATAAGGCAAATTCTAAAATATATAGTTGCAAATCTAAATTACTTAGCACTAAATATGACTAGTTTTAAACTACACAGGACAAGCTTAAAATACAAAATATGCTCTTTAAATTTACCAGCTGTAACTTAATTATAGCCTTAGAATACTTTTTTAAAAATATTAAAAATATAGAACAGTCATACGTCACCCCATGAACCAATTGAGTGTCTCAGCGTTCTCCGATAAGCCCAATTTCACCTCATAAATTAAGAGAAGTATTTTTGCAAGATGGATAAAAGTTAGGCACAGATTTGCTTTATAGAGACTGGATTCTAAGGCAACAGTTTGTCAGTCCAAATTCAGCAACCAAGACCCCTTTTTTTTCTTTTGCATGGGGTTATATCACCTGATATATCCCACCCCTTTTATTCTAATCATTGGTGAAATTGGGATGATAGGCCCTTCGATGCTTGTCCCTGATCCGCCCTTAATGGAGCTGAGCATTGATTGGTTATTTGGATTTGCATATGTTTTAAACAGTCAATTTGTTTGGCTGTCATACCAGTTTTAATCCCCTAGGGGGCAGCAGATAAACAGAAATGCAGTCTCATCACTACTGCTGACAGCTTAATATATCATTTAATTGTATACTTAATATACTCACTATTTCTTGTATTAATACACTTATCTGGTTAGCATATACAGGTATATCCCATTTAATATAATTGAAAATGTACAATTTGAGATCAAACACTAGTATATTATCAATTCTATGTTAAAATAGAAAATATTTATATAGTATTCCTATACATTATACTTATAATATTTTGAGAGATGTATTTAAAGTTATATAAATATTTAGTGCATAACCATATGATATGACTTAGGTCACCCCATGCAGGCAATCCTGTATCAGCATCTATTAGCCCCATCTGGAGCCCCATTTTGTCCCTTAGATGTCTGGAAGACAGAAAAACAAAAATATGTTATATATTTTAAAATGGGATTATTACAATTGTTATTTAATCTATTACAAATCTGAAATGCATTTCTCAGACGTATTTGAGACGTATGTCTGAGCTTCGTGTATTCAAACACAACAAGGGTAATCAACTTTTGCATATATTTAAGCCTCAAAGAGATTTATTTCAACAAACAAACCATGTCTGTTTATCTCCATATGAGGTCATTACCTGGTAACCTCTTATTTCAGAGAGGAAATGTCAGGAAATCAAATTTGAAACACATATAGTGAACATCTCTTTTAAGAAATTGCCTTTACTAATTGAATCCAAACCAAATGTTTTTCCCTTTGTCCTCACTTGTCTTAAACAGCAAGGAAGGGTTGTTTTACGTGTCCTGTGCATGAGAAGCGGTGTGTGTATGTGTCCTGTGCATGAGAAGCGGTGTGTGTATGTGTCCTGTGCATGAGAAGCGGTGTGTGTACGTGTCCTGTGTGTGTACATGTCCTGTGCATGAGAAGCGTGTGTGTACGTGTCCCGTGTGTGTACGTGTCCTGTGCATGAGAAGCGGTGTGTGTACGTGTCCTGTGTGTGTACGTGTCCTGTGCATGAGAAGCGGTGTGTGTATGTGTCCTGTGTGTGTACATGTCCTGTGCATGAGAAGCGGTGTGTGTACGTGTCCTGTGCATGAGAAGCGGTGTGTGTACATGTCCTGTGTATGAGAAGTGGTTTGTGTATGTGTCCTGTGTGTGTATGTGTCCTGTGTGTGAACGTGTCCTGTGCATGAGAAGCGGTGTGTGTATGTGTCCTGTGCATGAGAAGCTGTGTGTGTACGTGTCCTGTGCATGAGAAGCGGTGTGTGTACGTGTCCTGTGCATGAGAAGCGGTGTGTGTATGTGTCCTGTGCATGAGAAGCGGTGTGTGTCCTGTGCATGAGAAGCGGTGTGTGTATGTGTCCTGTGCATGAGAAGCGGTGTGTGTATGTGTCCTGTGCATGAGAAGCGGTGTGTGTATGTGTCCTGTGCATGAGAAGCGGTGTGTGTACGTGTCCTGTGCATGAGAAGCGGTGTGTGTATGTGTCCTGTGCATGAGAAGCGGTGTGTGTATGTGTCCTGTGCATGAGAAGCTGTGTGTGTATGTGTCCTGTGCATGAGAAGCGGTGTGTGTATGTGTCCTGTGCATGAGAAGCGGTGTGTGTATGTGTCCTGTGCATGAGAAGTGGTGTGTGTATGTGTCCTGTGCATGAGAAGCGGTGTGTGTATGTGTCCTGTGCATGAAAAGTGGTGTGTGTATGTGTCCTGTGCATGAGAAGCTGTGTGTGTATGTGTCCTGTGCATGAGAAGCGGTGTGTACGTGTCCTGTGCATGAGAAGCGGTGTGTGTACGTGTCCTGTGCATGAGAAGCGGTGTGTGTACGTGTCCTGTGCATGAGAAGCGGTGTGTGTTCGTGTCGTGTGCATGAGAAGCGGTGTGTGTATGTGTCATGTGCATGAGAAGCGGTGTGTGTATGTGTCCTGTGCATGAGAAGCGGTGTGTGTATGTGTCCTGTGCATGAGAAGCGGTGTGTGTATGTGTCCTGTGCATGAGAAGCGGTGTGTGTACGTGTCCTGTGCATGAGAAGCTGTGTGTGTATGTGTCCTGTGCATGAGAAGCTGTGTGTGTATGTGTCCTGTGCATGAGAAGCTGTGTGTGTATGTGTCCTGTGCATGAGAAGCGGTGTGTGTATGTGTCCTGTGCATGAGAAGCGGTGTGTGTATGTGTCCTGTGCATGCGAAGCGGTGTGTGTATGTGTCCTGTGCATGTGAAGTGGTGTGTGTACACACCCTGTGCATGCGATGCGTGTACGTGTCCTGTGCACGCGGAAGCGGTGTGTGTACGTGTCTTTGGCACACAAAAGTAGTTTGTATTTACGAGTCTTGGGCACGCAAAAGCGGTGCATGTCTCCTGTGTGTGAGAAGCCGTGTGTGTATGTGTGCCATGCTGGTAGAGTGTGTAAGAGCAAGATTTCTTCTACAAGATACGACGAGTCCACGGATTTCATCCTTACTTGTAAGATATTAACCTCCTGCTAACAGGAAGTGGCAAAGAGCACCACAGCAGAGCTGTATATATAGCTCCTCCCTTCCCTCCACCCCCAGTCATTCTCTTTGCCTGTGTTAGTACTAGGAAGAGGTAAAGTGAGGTGTTAGTTTTTAGTTTCTTCAATCAAGAAGTTTTTTATTTTAAATGGTACCGGTGAGTACTATTTTCCTCAGGGAGATATGGAAGAAGGTTTCTGCCCTGAGGTTAATGATCTTAGCAGACGTAACTAAGATCCATGTTGGTTCCCACAGATTTTCTGAAGATAGTGCAAGAGAAATCTTCAGTGTGGAAAACGGTTGCATGCTACAAGCATTGAGGTATGTTTAGTCTTTTATTTCTGAGGAGACCTGTTATATCAGAACTGGCTGACATTTTATTCCCTGCAAGGGAAGGGGTAAGAAGTAGACCTGTACACAAAGGGTGTTACTGAAAATCCTGTGCTTATTTCTTCATTGACATATACTGGGCTGAAGTGTAATGAAAAGGGACACTGGGAGAGGCAGCTTATCGGTTTTATTTGGTTGATAAAATACAAATATAAGTATGGCTGCAGTATTACTGTGATGCTTTTAGGGGACCACATGGCTTTCCTTCTAACCGCTTCCCATGTGGTGATACAGATTAATTTGTTCGACGTCCATGATGAGCGGGGCCTATTTTTGCGCTCAGACGCGCAGTTTACTCTGACTGAGAAGGCAGCAGGCATTAGCTCCGGTTGGGCCTAAAATTATGTTTTGATCACCGGATCTTTGTTGAGTCGTTTTGCAGTACCCTGGGGGCAGGTAGGCGCAACAGAGGTGCAGGGGTCATTTTTTCAAACAAAATATATGTTTTGCTATAAATGTCCTGTAAAGGTTAATTTCTCTTGCAAGGTGTATCCAGTCCACGGATTCATCCTTACTTGTGGGATATTCTCATTCCCTACAGGAAGTGGCAAAGAGAGCACACAGCAAAGCTGTCCATATAGCTCCCCCTCTGGCTCCGCCCCCCCCAGTCATTCTCTTTGCCGCTCTAACAAGTAGCATCTCCACGGGAGGGTAAAGTGAATGTGGTGTTAGATTTGTAGTTTTTATATCTTCAATCAAACGTATGTTATTTTTAAATAGTGCCGGTTTGTACTATTTACTCTCTGGCAGAAAGTGAAGAAGAATTCTGCTGAGAGGAAAATTATTTTAGCATGTTGTAACTAAAATCCACTGCTGTTCCCACGCAGGACTGAGGAGTACCAGAAAACTTCAGTTGGGGGGAACAGTTTGCAGGCTTAACTGCTACAAGGTATGTTCAGTCATCTTTTTCTAGTCAAGACTAAGTAATGCTAGAAGACTGACAAGAATTCCCATGTGGGGAAGGTAAGCCATATTCTGAGACTCAGTATAGAAGGAAGGCTTAATTAACAGGGCTAAAAGACTGGTGGACACTGTTAAAGGGCAATCGATTATTTTATAGTGAAAATATGACGATTGTACAAGTTTTTATTACTTTTGGAGTGGTTTATGGGGTTTTTATTCCACATGGCAGAATTTTAGACACCTATTGAGGGTTTGGAAGGCCCCACAACTCCGGAGTGGAGAGGGAGGGGGCCTAAATTTCGCGCCTCAGTTGCGCAGTTCATATTGCAGACAGCTTCATGCAGCTTCACGTGGAGGGTCCAAAGAATACTTGAGGACTTCATAGAGGCTTATTTCTATCAAATTAATCCCCAGGGACAAGGTAGGGCCACAGCAGATTGCTGTGGCACAGTACTGTAGTTTGCTAACCAGTTGTCAGCTTTAGGTTGCTCCGGTTCGGGTATTAAGGGGTTAATTGACTTGAAATTTACTGTGCAATCATTCCAAACCATTAAGTTAGTGTGGTAAAAATTTCAGGAAGATTGGATCATTTTTTGAGATTTAGTAAAAAAGTGTGCGCTTTTTATTATTTAAAGGCACAGTACCGTTTTTTCTCAAATTGTATTTTTCAGTATTTTTGAGTGCTGTCTAAGTCTGTTTAACATGTCTGAGCCTACAGATAGACGTTGCTCTATGTGTTTAGTAGCCATGGTGGAACCCCCTTTACATTTGTGTTTTAAGTGTGCTAATGTGTCTAAGCATTTTAAAGATCACGATGTTTCACTTATAAATGTATCCTAAGATGATTCTTTAACAGAAGGTAACGAGGATAGCCCACCTTCCTCTCCCCATGTGTCGACACCAGTTACGCCCGCGCAAGCGATGCCTAGTACCTCTAGCGCATTGGCCCCTATTACATTACAACAATTAGCAGCAGTCATGGATAATTCCCTTGCGGCATTTTTATCCAAACTGCCAGTTTTTCCTAAAAAGCGTGATAGCTCGGTCTTAAGAACAGAGTATGAGCAATCAGAAGCTTTGGAGGATTTATCTGTTGTACCCTCACAACACTCTGAAGGGACGGTGAGGGATGTGCTGTCCGAGGGAGAAATTTCTGATACAGGAAAGGTTTCTCAGCGGGCAGAATCAGATTCCTTAGCGTTTAAATTTAAGCTGGAACACCTCTGCATGCTGCTTAAGGAGGTATTAGCTACGCTGGATGATTGCGACCCCATGGTGGTCCCAGAGAAATTGTGTAAAATGGACAAATATCTAGAAGTCCCTGTATACACTGATGCGTTTCCGATCCCGAAGAGGGTGGCGGATATTGTGGATAGGGAGTGGGAGAGACCAGGTGTACCCTTTGTTCCCCCCCCCCCTATCTTTAAGAAAATGTTCCCCATAACTGATCCCAGGCGGGACGCATGGCAGACGGTCCCTAAGGTAGAGGGGGCAGTTTCTACACTAGCCAAGCGCACAACCATACCAATTGAAGACAGTTGTGCTTTCAAAGATCCTATGGATAAAAAATTAGAAGGTTTACTAAAGAAAATATTTGTTCAACAGGGTTTCCTTCTCCAACCTATTGCCTGCATTATTCCTGTAACTACTGCAGCGGCTTTCTGGTTTGACGAGCTGGAGGAGTCGCTCCAGATGGAGACCTCATATGATGAAATTATGGATAGAATTAAGGCTCTAAAGCTGGCTAATTCTTTTATCACAGATGCCGCTTTCCAATTAGCTAAGTTAGCGGCGAAAAATTCTGGTTTTGCCATCATGTCGCGCAGAGCGCTTTGGCTTAAATCATGGTCGGCCGATGTGTCGTCTAAGACTAAGTTACTGAATATTCCTTTCAAGGGAAAGACCCTTTTCGGGCCTGAGTTGAAAGAGATTATTTTGGATATCACTGGGGGAAAGGGCCATGCCCTCCCACAAGATAGGCCTTTTAAGACTAAAAACAAGGCTAATTTTTGTTCCTTTCGCAACTTCAGGAGCGGTCCTGCTTCAACCTCTGCGACCGCAAAGCAAGAGGGTAACTCTCCACAGCCCAAGGCAACCTGGAAGCCTTTGCAGGGCTGGAACAAGGGTAAACAGGCCAAGAAGCCTGCAGCTGCTACTAAGACAGCATGAAGGGGTAGCCCCCGATCCGTGACCGGATCTGGTAGGGGGCAGACTCTCTCTCTTTGCTCAGGCTTGGGCAAGAGATGTTCCCGATCCCTGGGCATTAGAGATAGTTGCTCAGGGATATCTTCTAGAATTCAAGGACTCTCCTCCAAGGGGAAGGTTCCACATTTCTCGTCTGTCTACAGACACGACAAAGAAAGAGGCGTTCTTACGCTGTGTAGAAGATCTACTCAAGATGGGAGTGATATATCCATCCCAATTACAGAACAAGGACTGGGTTTTTACTCAAACCTGTTTGTGGTTCCCAAAAAGGAAGGAACTTTCAGACCAATCCTGGATCTAAAAATTCTAAACAAATTCCTCAGAGTTCCATCCTTCAAGATGGAGACCATTGGGACAATCTTACCGATGATCCAGGAAGGTCAATATATGACTACCGTGGATCTAAAGGATGCGTACCTTCATATTCCTATCCACAAAGATCACCATCAGTTCCTAAGGTTCGCTTTTCTGGACAAGCATTACCAGTTCGTGGCCCTTCCCTTCGGGTTGGCCACCGCTCCAAGAATTTTCACAAAGGTGCTAGGGTCCCTTCTGGCGGTCCTAAGACCGCGGGGCATTGCAGTAGCACCCTATCTGGACGACATCTTAATACAGGCGTCGTCTTTTCTCAGAGCCAAGGCTCATACGGATATTGTTCTGGCCTTTCTAAGATCTCACGGGTGGAAGGTGAACACCGAAAAAAGTTCTCTGTCCCCGCTCACAAGGGTTCCCTTCCTGGGAACATTAATAGACTCGGCAGAAATGAAAATATTTCTGACGGAGGTCAGAAGGTTCAAGCTTCTAAGCACTTGCCGAGCTCTTCATTCCATTCCTCGGCCATCTGTAGCTCAGTGCATGGAGGTAATCGGATTAATGGTAGCAGCAATGGACGTAGTCCCTTTTGCTCGAATTCATCTCAGGCCACTGCAATTGTGCATGCTCAAACAGTGGAATGGGGATTATGCAGATTTGTCTCCTCAAATCCAACTGGACCAGAACACCAGAGATTCTCTTCTCTGGTGGTTGTCTCAGGATCACCTGTCTCAGGGAATGTGCTTCCGCAGACCAGAGTGGATCATCGTAACGACCGACGCCAGTCTGATAGGCTGGGGCGCGGTCTGGGGCTTCCTGAAAGCTCAGGGCCTATGGTCTTGGGAAGAGTCTCTTCTCCCGATAAACATTTTGGAACTGAGAGCGATATTCAATACGCTCCAGGCATGGCCTCTGCTAGCGGCGGCCAAGTTAATCAGATTTCAGTCGGACAACATCACGACTATAGCATACATCAATCATCAGGGAGTAACAAAGAGTTCCTTAGCGATGAAGGAAGTAACCAAGATAATCAGGTGGGCGGAGGATCACTCATGTCACCTATCTGCAATTCACATCCCAGGAGTAGACAACTGGGAAGCGGATTACCTAAGTCGTCAGACTTTTCACCCGGGGAGTGGAAACTCCACCCGGAGGTATTTGCTCAGCTGACTCAGCTTTGGGGCATTCCGGAGTTGGATCTGATGGCGTCCCGTCAGAACACCAAACTTCCTCTTTACGGATCCAGGTCCAGGGATCCCAAGGCGGCATTGATAGATGCTCTAGTAGCGCCTTGGTCCTTCAATCTGGCCTATGTCTTTCCACCGTTTCCCCTTCTCCCTCGGCTGGTAGCCAGAATCAAAAAGGAGAAGGCCTCGGTAATTCTGATAGCGCCTGCGTGGCCACGCAGGACTTGGTATGCAGACCTAGTGGACATGTCATCTGTTCCACCATGGACACTGCCAATGAGGCAGGATCTTCTAATACAGGGTCCATTCAAGCATCCAAATCTAGTTTCTCTGAAGCTGACTGCTTGGAGATTGAACGCTTAATTCTATCCAAGCGTGGGTTCTCTGAATCAGTCATAGATACTCTGATCCAAGCTAGAAAACCTGTCACCAGGAAAATTTACCATAAGATATGGCGGAAATATCTTTGTTGGTGTGAATCCAAGGGTTACTCGTGGAGTAAGATTAGGATTCCAAGGATATTGTCTTTTCTCCAAGAAGGATTGGAGAAAGGTTTATCAGCTAGTTCCTTAAAGGGGCAGATATCCGCTCTGTCTATCCTTTTACGCAAGAGTCTGGCAGAAGTGCCAGATGTTCAAGCGTTTGCACAGGTGTTAGTCAGAATCAAGCCTGTCTATAAACCTGTGGCTCCTCCATGGAGTCTAAATTTAGTTCTTTCAGTTCTTCAAGGGGTTCCTTTTGAACCTTTACATTCCATAGATATTAAGTTATTATCTTGGAAAGTCTTGTTTTTGGTAGCTATATCTTCTGCTAGAAGAGTTTCAGAATTGTCTGCTTTGCAGTGTAATTCACCCTATCTGGTGTTCCATGCAGATAAGGTAGTTTTGCGTACCAAACCTGGGTTTCTTCCTAAAGTTGTTTCTAATAAGAACATTAACCAGGAAATCATTGTTCCTTCTCTGTGTCCTAATCCAGCTTCTAAGAAGGAACGGCTTTTACACAATCTTGATGTGGTTCGTGCTTTGAAATTCTATTTACAAGCAACTAAGGATTTCTTTCTTCTGGTTGAAAAGCATCATCCGATTGGCTTATGAGACTGCTGGGAAGCAGCCTCCTGAACGAATTACAGCTCATTCCACCAGAGCTGTGGCTTCCACTTGGGCCTTCAAGAATGAGGCTTCTGTTGAACAGATTTGTAAGGCAGCGACTTGGTCTTCACTGCATACTTTTGCCAAATTTTACAAATTCGATACTTTTGCTTCTTCGGAGGCTATTTTTGGGAGAAAGGTTTTGCAAGCAGTGGTGCCTTCCGTTTAGGTTACCTGTCTTGTTCCCTCCCTTCATCCGTGTCCTAAAGCTTTGGTATTGGTATCCCACAAGTAAGGATACCGTGGACTGGATACACCTTGCAAGAGAAAACAGAATTTATGCTTACCTGATAAATTACTTTCTCTTGCGGTGTATCCAGTCCACGGCCCGCCCTGGCAATTAAGTCAGGTTAAAAAAAATTTGTTTAAACTACAGTCACCACTGCACCCTATGGTTTCTCCTTTTTCTCCTAACCATCGGTCGAATGACTGGGGGGCGGAGCCAGAGGGGGAGCTATATGGACAGCTTTGCTGTGTGCTCTCTTTGCCACTTCCTGTAGGGAATGAGAATATCCCACAAGTAAGGATGAATCCGTGGACTGGATACACCGCAAGAGAAAGTAATTTATCAGGTAAGCATAAATTCTGTTTTAGCCCTTTGCTCTTAAAGGGACAGTCTACACCAGAATTTTTATTGTTTTAAAAGATAGATAATCCCTTTATTACCCATTCCCCAGTTTTGCATAAACAACACAGTTATATTAATACACTTTTAACCTCTGTGATTATCTTGTATCTAAGCCTCTGCAAGCTGCCCCTTTATTTCAGTTCTTTTGACAGACTTGCAGTTTAGCCAATCAGTGCCTGCTCCCAGATAACTTCACGTGCACAAGCACAGTGTTATCTATATGAAATACATGAACTAACACCCTCTAGTGGTGAAAAACTGTTAAAATACATTCTGAAAGAGGTGACCTTCAAGGTCTAAGAAATTAGCATATGAACCTCCTAGGTTAAGCTTTCAACTAAGAATACCAAGAGAACAAAGCAAAATTGGTGATAAAAGTAAATTGGAAAATTGTTTAAAATTACATGCTCTATCTGAATCATGAAAGTTTATTTTGGCCTAGACTGTCCCTTTAAGGTGCAATAATTTTTGGCCACATTGAACATGTGTATTTAATCATATTGCGTTATTTAGTGGAAAAATTGTACGCTTTTTTATTTCTTAAAGGCGCAGTACACGTTTTTTGAAAAATTGTTGAACTCAATAAATAAAGTGTTTAACGATTATTGTGGTTATTGCTAGTCTGTTCAACATGTCTGACATTGAGGATACTAATTGCTCTATGTGTTTAGAAGCCATTGTGGAACCCCCCTTACGTTGTGTACCCCTTGTACTGAAAGGGCCTTACAATGTAAAAAGCATATTTTAGGTCAAGAAAGTGTGCCTAAGGATGATTCTCAGTCTGAAGAGAATCAGGATATTCCATCCAATTCTCCCCAAGTGTCACAACCTTTAACTCCCACACAAGCGACACCAAGTATTCTTTTACTCTGCAGGAGATGACTGCAGTTATGTCAACTACCCTTACAGAGGTATTATCTAAATTACCAGTGTTACAGGGTAAACGCAGTAGGTCAGGTAATAATGTGAATACTGAATCCTCTAATGCTTTATTGGCTATTTCCGATGTACCCTCACAGTGCTCTGAGTTGGGGGTCAGGGAATTGCTGTCTGAGGGAGAACTTTCAGACTCAGGAAATATGTTACCTCAGACAGATTCAGACGTCATGTCCTTTAAATTTAAGCTTGAACACCTCTGCATGTTACTTCCGGAGGTTTTAGCGACTCTGGATGATTGTGATCCTATTGTGATACCACCAGAAAAATTGTGTAAGATGGACAAATATCTAGAGGTACCTACTTACACTGATGTTTTTCCGGTTCCTAAAAGAATTTCGGAAATTGTAAAAAAGGAATGGGATAGACCAGGTATACCGTTCTCTCCCCCTCCTTATTTTAAGAAAATGTTTCCCATATCAGACACCATTCGAGACTATTGGCAAACAGTCCCTAAGGTGGAGGGAGCTATATCTACCCTGGCTAAGCGTACGACTATACCTATTGAGGACAGTTGTGCTTTCAAAGACCCTATGGATAAGAAGTTAGAGGGTCTTCTAAAGAAATTATTTATTCATCAGGGTTTTCTTTTACAACCTACAGCTAGCATTGTTCCAGTTACTACTGCAGCAGCTTTTTGGTTTGATGCTCTAGAAGAGTCTCTGAAGGTTGAGACTCCATTAGAGGACATTTTGGATAGAATTAAGGCTCTCAAGCTAGCTAATTCTTTTATTACAGATGCCGCTTTCCAAATGGCTAAATTAGCGGCTAAGAATGCAGGATTTGCCATTTTAGCACGTAGAGCATTATGGCTCAAATTTTGGTCTGCTGATGTGTCATCAAAATCTAAGCTTTTTGCTATTCCTTTTAAGGGTAAGACCCTATTCGGGCCAGAATTGAAGGAAATCATTTCTGGCATTACAGGAGGTAAAGGCCATGAGTGATTAGAACAGGTGAGGGGAGCTATTATATGTCAAGAAATAAAGGTAAAGATAAGTGAGTATAATATATAATACTTGTGTTTGTAGATAAAATTTTATACTTACGTTAATATAAAACTATACTAAGGGGTGCGTTTGATTTCTATGTTGTGTTAGTGATTACATGTTACTCAGTGCAATATGCAAAATAAATAATAGTATAACTTCTAAAACTAATAAGAATTTCAACTAAAACAGTATAAGATTTAAATAAGTGCATTTTTAATACAATGATGCAACTAACAAAAGATGGCAGAAGTAAATATTCAAAATTTTCGAAATTTAAAACAATGTTGTATAAGATTTGATACAATATCGATTCATATGAGCTCATACGATAATTAAAAAAGAAGATAATCTTTGTGTAAAAGATTACTTTGTTGTAAAATGTCTGATACATAAAAAACTAGTATATCACACTGCAGTGGATTAAGACAAAAATAGAAAATGTCACTAAATAGCCGTCTTATTTTTGGACACCAATAGATAGATGATATCTTTAAATAAAAACAATGATTAAAATGTACCTTTGGATGTAGTGTCTCTCAATACTACTTTTAGCAAGTGGCAAACTTCGTTGAAAAAGGATAGAGATTTATGTCTGCCTTGAGATCAGCCTTATAGAATGAGCTGATAATCCAAGGGGGTATATAAAATACCAAATGATGATGAATGATGGAATGCTATTAGTAATAGCTGTGGATCCTGAGTGTTGGTATTATCCGTTCTTAGCATTTCTTTAGCAGGTTAAAAGTGCAGGAGTGATCCGGAGAGGTATATGCAATACCTAATGATAAAGATGTGCTATTAATAATAGCTGTGGATCCTGTGATAGAGTGTTATCTGCAAAACCTTCCTAAGGTGACGATGTCCCAATGCTATCATTCAGTATGGGATACGTTCTTTTGCAGGTCTGTGGTTTTTTGTGGTTCCCAAGTTGGAATGATCTCTGTGTGCTTTGTTGGCAACTGACATCCGTTGCAAGGTTTGTAATTGAAAGGCTATTGCTACAGTCTATAGCTGCAAGCTGTGGCAGATGTAGGATGATCTGTGTGTCTCAGTTCATAGACACTGCTTGTGACTTTGAGCCGTTACCGGCTTGACATATCTGATTGTATTGTTGGCGGCAAGTAAATAATTTGATGCGGCTTTCTAAAAAACAGTCTGTGCCGGCTCCGGTTAGTAAACTGTGTAGTCCAAACACAGTGTATAATGAGAGTGTGGGCAGCTCTACGCGTTTCGGCCGTAGCCTTTATCAAGATGCCCAAAATCACTCTTAATTGCATTTATAAAGGGTAAAGGTTTGATACTATTGGATGCTGGTGATTGAGTCTTAGCCAATGAGATAGCTTTAAAATTCAAACTGGCGTAAAGTACAGCTGTTATATCTTAATCATCAAAGTGTTGAATTAAAATCATTTTTTGTATTTGCTATTCGTAAACTGATTCTATATAATTTGTATTTAGAACGAAGGTCAAATATAGTAATTAGTTCATGCGGAAAAAATTAATCTGAGTTTTTTTGTTACTTATATTTAAGGGGCTAATTTCACAATTTTTACAAGTGATACATGTTAAGCGTGAACACTGAAATTTTGTGAAGTGACTTATAATATCTAGTAAGAACACCTTTATATATGACATGTTTTCATAATAAGTTATAACTAAATTATTTAATAGGATTTCAAAACAATTTTGTCGGAATAGTATTTATATAGATATATGTACACATATATTTAAGAGACGTAAAAAATAATCCACAATATATTTAGGAGACGTTGTAAAGAATAATAATACTGATATAGAGTAATTTTAGTAATACTCTTTACCAAAACGATGGTTTAAAGGGATATTTGAACATGATAATTGGTTACCTTTCAATGTATTGGAAAGTAAATAAATAAAGATTTACTTGGTGAATCTTGTGTGAACCATTTTTGGAATTTAGGTGCCCTTACCGATTGGGATATGTGAAAAGGGGGCAGAATAAACTTGTGTGTGAAAAACATTTTTTAAAAATCATAAAATTAATTTTGTTTGAGGATGTATTTTTAAATATGGAAGGGTTTTATTTGGAAAAAAAGTTTTTGTTATAAGATAGTGGGTTAGGGATATAATATTGAAACTACGTAATATTAACTTATTAATAACGGTGGAATGATGGAAAAAAATATTTTTTTCTCTCAAAATTGAATTTATCTTGAAAGCATTAATTCATATATAGTTGTGTAATGTATGAATAGTTGTGAACCTATCTTAGAAAAAAATTTTGTCCTTACGGATTAATGGATGTGAAAAAGGGGGGCAAAATAAACGTATACAAAAATCTTTACATAAAATTTCAATCATGGAAGGATTTTCTGAAGAACTTTTTGTTTTGTGTTAGTGGGTTAAGGATGGATGTGTTGGTAAGCAAAAAACATTTTATTATTAGAAGTGAATAATAGGACAGAATTGGAAGAAATTCCAATGATTTTATCTTAGGAGTATTGATTTATATGGATTTCTATATTGAATAATGAGTTTATGACTGTAGAAGTCTCAATAATTGTGGGGTGAATAACTTTGTGATTCTGGTAGAAATTTGTTTAGATATGTTTTTTTGTATATATTATATGTTTATTTTAAATTATATGTTTGTTTTAAATTAAGAAGTTTAGATCAAATTCCATATTTAGCCCATATGGATACAAAGTTTTAAATGTTTACATGATTTGCAAGAGATACAAGGAAAAAAACCTTCTATTTTTTCTTTTTTGAGATTAATGTCTAATAGATTGTTAGCAATTTTATTTTTAGATTCACTAGGTGATAAGATGTTTTTTAAATTTTTTGCTTTTTTGAAAATGATATCTGGGTGATTTTTTATTCTGGGTCCTAATATATGGTCTTGCTTAATGTAGTGCCAGTGTTTATTGAGAATCTTTTTTATTTTGTGGTGTTGGGAACTATATTGTGTGATGAATGGTATGAAGAAAGGGTCTTCTGTTTTCTGATTATATTTTGTTCTGGGTTTTGCAGGTAATATTAGCTCTCTGTTTTTATCTTCAGCTTCTTTCTTGGCTTTTTGTATAATTTGGGGATTATAACATTTTTCTTTAAATCTTTGTGTTAGGATATCAGATTGTTTTGAAAATTGATTGATGTCTGAGCAGTTTTTGCGAATTCTTAAATATTGACCTTAAAAACAAACGGAAAAAAAAACTGCACTTTTTCACTTACTGAAGAACTATCAAACGAATGGTTTGAAACCCTTGAAAATGCCTCTATGGGATTAATGAAAATCATTTTAAAATCCAGAAATGTATCTCTTAAAGAAATTAAATCAGAAATTAATTTACATAAAAATCGCTTAAAACCATTTGAGAATAATACTGATTTCTCTTGTTAAGTGTATCCAGTCCACGGATCATCCATTACTTGTGGGATATTCTCCTTCCCAACAGGAAGTTGCAAGAGGATCACCCACAGCAGAGCTGCTATATAGCTCCTCCCCTCACTGCCATATCCAGTCATTCTCTTGCAACTCTCAACTAAGATGGAGGTCGTAAGAGGACTGTGGTGTTTTATACTTAGTTTATTTCTTCAATCAAAAGTTTGTTATTTTTAAATGGTACCGGAGTGTACTGTTTATCTCAGGCAGTATTTAGAAGAAGAATCTGCCTGCGTTTTCTATGATCTTAGCAGAAGTAACTAAGATCCTTTGCTGTTCTCACATATTCTGAGGAGTGAGGTAACTTCAGAGGGGGACTAGCGTGCAGGTTTTCCTGTAATAAGGTATGTGCAGTTAAAATATTTTTCTAGGGATGGAATTTGCTAGAAAATGCTGCTGATACCGAAGTAATGTAAGTAAAGCCTTAAATGCAGTGATAGCGACTGGTATCAGGCTTATTTATAGAGATACATACTCTTATAAAAGTGTATTTTAAAACGTTTGCTGGCATGTTTAATCGTTTTTTACATATGTTTGGTGATAAAACTTATTGGGGCCTAGTTTTTTCCACATGGCTGGCTTGAATTTTGCCTAGAAACAGTTCCCTGAGGCTTCCCACTGTTGTAATATGAGTGGGAGAGGCCTATTTTGGCGTTTTTTTGCACAGCAAAAATTACAGACACAGACATCCAGCTTCTTCCTGCATGTTCCAGGACATCTCTGGAGGGCTCAAAAGGCTTCAAAAGTCGTATTGAGGGAGTTAAAAAGCCACAGTAGAGCTGTGGCAGTTGTTGTGACTGTTTAAAAAACGTTTTTGTCATTTGTTATTCTGTTTTTGGTATTAAGGGGTTAATCATCCATTTGCAAGTGGGTGCAATGCTCTGCTAACTTATTACATACACTGTAAAAATTTCGTTAGTGTAACTGCATTTTTTCACTGTTATTTCAAAATTTGGGAAAATTTGTGTTTCTTAAAGGCGCAGTAACGTTTTTTATATTGCTTGTAAACTTGTTTTAAAGTGTTTTCCAAGCTTGCTAGTCTCATTGCTAGTCTGTTTAAACATGTCTGACACAGAGGAACCTACTTGTTCATTATGTTTGAAAGCCATGGTGGAGCCCCATAGGAGAATGTGTACTAAATGTATTGATTTCACCTTAAACAGTAAAGATCAGTCTTTATCTATAAAATAATTATCACCAGAGGGTTCTGTCGAGGGGGAAGTTATGCCGACTAACTCTCCCCACGTGTCAGACCCTTCGCCTCCCGCTCAGGGGACGGACGCTAATATGGCGCCAATTACATCAGGGACGCCCATAGCGATTACCTTGCAGGACATGGCTGCAATCATGAATAATACCCTGTCAGAGGTATTATCTAGATTGCCTGAATTAAGAGGCAAGCGCGATAGCTCTGGGGTTAGGAGAGATACAGAGCGCGCAAATGCTGTTAGAGCCATGTCTGATACTGCGTCACAGTATGCAGAACATGAGGACGGAGAGCTTCAGTCTGTGGGTGACATCTCTGACTCGGGGAAACCTGATTCAGAGATTTCTAATTTTAAATTTAAGCTTGAGAACCTCCGTGTATTGCTTGGGGAGGTATTAGCTGCTCTGAATGACTGTAACACAGTTGCAATTCCAGAGAAATTGTGTAGGCTGGATAGATACTATGTGGTGTCGGTGTGTACTGACGTTTTTCCTATACCTAAAAGGCTTACAGAAATTATTAGCAAGGAGTGGGATAGACCCGGTGTGCCCTTTTCCCCACCTCCTATATTTAGAAAAATGTTTCCAATAGACGCCACTACACGGGACTTATGGCAGACGGTCCCTAAGGTGGAGGGAGCAGTTTCTACTTTAGCAAAGCGTACCACTATCCCGGTTGAGGACAGTTGTGCTTTTTCAGATCCAATGGATAAAAAATTGGAAGGTTACCTTAAGAAAATGTTTATTCAACAAGGTTTTATTTTACAGCCCCTTGCATGCATTGCGCCTGTCACTGCTGCGGCGGCATTCTGGTTTGAGGCCCTGGAAGAGGCCATCCAGACAGCTCCATTGAATGAAATTATTGACAAGCTTAGAACGCTTAAGCTAGCTAACTCATTTGTTTTTGATGCCATTGTTCATTTGACTAAACTAACGGCTAAGAATTCCGGATTCGCCATCCGGGCGCGTAGGGCGCTATGGCTTAAATCCTGGTCAGCTGACGTGACTTCAAAGTCTAAATTACTCAACATTCCTTTCAAGGGGCAGACCTTATTCGGGCCTGGCTTGAAGGAAATTATTGCTGACATTACTGGAGGCAAGGGTCATACCCTTCCTCAGGACAGGGCCAAATCAAAGGCCAAACAGTCTAATTTTCGTGCCTTTTGAAATTTCAAGGCAGGAGCAGCATCAACTTCCTCCGCTTCAAAACAAGAGGGAACTGTTGCTCATTCCAGACAGGCCTGGAAACCTAACCAGTCCTGGAACAAGGGCAAGCAGGCCAGAAAGCCTGCTGCTGCCCCCAAGACAGCATGAAGGAACGGCCCCCTATCCGGAAACGGATCTAGTGGGGGGCAGACTTTCTCTCTTCGCCCAGGCGTGGGCAAGAGATGTTCAGGATCCCTGGGCGTTGGAGATCATATCTCAGGGATATCTTCTGGACTTCAAAGCTTCTCCTCCACAAGGGAGGTTTCATCTTTCAAGGTTATCAGCAAACCAGATAAAGAAAGAGGCATTCCTAAGCTGTGTGCAAGACCTCCTAGTAATGGGAGTGATCCATCCAGTTCCGCGGACGGAACAAGGACAGGGATTTTATTCAAAACTGTTTGTGGTTCCCAAGAAAGAGGGAACCTTCAGACCAATCTTGGATCTAAAGATCTTAAACAAATTCCTCAGAGTTCCATCATTCAAAATGGAAACTATTCGGACCATCCTACCCATGATCCAAGAGGGTCAGTACATGACCACAGTGGACTTAAAGGATGCCTACCTTCACATACCGATTCACAAAGATCATCATCGGTTCCTAAGGTTTGCCTTTCTAGACAGGCATTACCAATTTGTAGCTCTTCCCTTCGGGTTGGCCACTGCCCCGAGAATTTTTACAAAGGTTCTGGGCTCACTTCTGGCGGTTCTAAGACCGCGAGGCATAGCGGTGGCTCCGTATCTAGACGACATCCTGATACAGGCGTCAAGCTTTCAAATTGCCAAGTCTCATACAGAGATAGTTCTGGCATTTCTGAGGTCGCATGGGTGGAAAGTGAACATGGAAAAGAGTTCTCTATCACCACTCACAAGAGTCTCCTTCCTAGGGACTCTTATAGATTCTGTAGAGATGAAAAGTTACCTGACGGAGTCCAGGTTATCAAAACTTCTAAATGCTTGCCGTGTCCTTCATTCCATTCCACGCCCGTCAGTGGCTCAGTGCATGGAAGTAATTGGCTTAATGGTAGCGGCAATGGACATAGTGCCATTTGCGCGCCTGCATCTCAGCCCGCTGCAATTATGCATGCTAAGTCAGTGGAATGGGGATTACTCAGATTTGTCCCCTCTACTAAATCTGGATCAAGAGACCAGAGATTCTCTTCTCTGGTGGCTTTCTCGGGTCCATCTGTCCAAGGGTATGACCTTTCGCAGGCCAGATTGGACGATTGTAACAACAGATGCCAGCCTTCTAGGTTGGGGCGCAGTCTGGAACTCCCTGAAGGCTCAGGGATCGTGGACTCAGGAGGAGAAACTCCTCCCAATAAATATTCTGGAGTTAAGAGCAATATTCAATGCTCTTCTAGCTTGGCCTCAGTTAGCAACACTGAGGTTCATCAGATTTCAGTCGGACAACATCACGACTGTGGCTTACATCAACCATCAAAGGGAAACCAGGAGTTCCCTAGCGATGTTAGAAGTCTCAAAGATAATTCGCTGGGCAGAGTCTCACTCTTGCCACCTGTCAGCGATCCACATCCCAGGCGTAGAGAACTGGGAGGCGGATTTTCTAAGTCGTCAGACTTTTCATCCGGGGGAGTGGGAACTCCATCCGGAGGTGTTTGCTCAACTGGTCCATCGTTGGGGCAAACCAGAACTGGATCTCATGGCGTCTCGCCAGAACGCCAAGCTTCCTTGTTACGGATCCAGGTCCAGGGACCCGGGAGCAACGCTGATAGATGCTCTAGCAGCTCCTTGGTTCTTCAACCTGGCCTATGTGTTTCCACCGTTTCCTCTACTCCCTCGACTGATTGCCAAAATCAAACAGGAGAGAGCATCGGTGATTCTGATAGCGCCTGCGTGGCCACGCAGGACCTGGTATGCAGACCTAGTGGACATGTCATCTCTTCCACCATGGACTCTGCCTCTGAGGCAGGACCTTCTAATACAAGGTCCTTTCAATCATCCAAATCTAATTTCTCTGAGACTGACTGCATGGAGATTGAACGCTTGATTCTATCAAGGCGTGGCTTCTCCGAGTCAGTCATTGATACCTTAATACAGGCTCAGAAGCCTGTCACCAGGAAAATCTACCATAAGATATGGCGTAAATATCTTTATTGGTGTGAATCCAAGAGTTACTCATGGAGTAAGGTTAGGATTCCTAGGATATTGTCCTTTCTCCAAGAGGGTTTGGACAAAGGCTTATCAGCTAGTTCTTTAAAAGGACAGATCTCTGCTCTGTCTATTCTTTTGCACAAGCGTCTGGCAGAAGTTCCAGACGTCCAGGCATTTTGTCAGGCTTTGGTTAGGATTAAGCCTTTGTTTAAAACTGTTGCTCCTCCGTGGAGCTTAAACTTGGTTCTTAAAGTTCTTCAGGGAGTTCCGTTTGAACCCCTTCATTCCATTGATATTAAACTTTTATCTTGGAAAGTTCTGTTTTTGATGGCTATTTCCTCGGCTCGAAGAGTCTCTGAGTTATCTGCCTTACATTGTGATTCTCCTTATCTGATTTTTCATTCAGACAAGGTAGTTCTGCGTACCAAACCTGGGTTTTTACCTAAGGTAGTTTCTAACAGGAATATCAATCAAGAGATTGTTGTTCCATCATTGTGTCCTAATCCTTCTTCAAAGAAGGAATGTCTTTTGCATAATCTGGACGTAGTCCGTGCCTTGAAGTTTTATTTACAGGCTACTAAAGATTTTCGTCAAACATCTGCCCTGTTTGTCGTTTACTCTGGACAGAGGAGAGGTCAAAAAGCTTCGACAACCTCTCTCTCCTTTTGGCTTCGGAGCATAATACGCTTAGCCTATGAGACTGCTGGACAGCAGCCCCCTGAAAGGATTACAGCTCATTCTACTAGAGCTGTGGCTTCCACCTGGGCCTTTAAAAATGAGGCCTCTGTTGAACAGATTTGCAAGGCTGCGACTTGGTCTTCGCTTCACACCTTTTCAAAATTTTACAAATTTGACACTTTTGCTTCTTCGGAGGCTGTTTTTGGGAGAAAGGTTCTACGGGCAGTGGTTCCTTCCGTTTAAGTTCCTGCCTTGTCCCTCCCATCATCCGTGTACTTTAGCTTTGGTATTGGTATCCCACAAGTAATGGATGATCCGTGGACTGGATACACTTAACAAGAGAAAACATAATTTATGCTTACCTGATAAATTTATTTCTCTTGTAGTGTATCCAGTCCACGGCCCGCCCTGTCCTTTTAAGGCAGGTCTAAATTTTAATTAAACTACAGTCACCACTGCACCCTATGATTTCTCCTTTCTCGTCTTGTTTCGGTCGAATGACTGGATATGGCAGTGAGGGGAGGAGCTATATAGCAGCTCTGCTGTGGGTGAGCCTCTTGCAACTTCCTGTTGGGAAGGAGAATATCCCACAAGTAATGGATGATCCGTGGACTGGATACACTACAAGAGAAATAAATTTATCAGGTAAGCATAAATTATGTTTTCTCAAATTTACAGAAAGATATTTTGAATAATATCTCAAGATTTAAAGAAAAAATTCTAGAAACCAAACTCTCAAAATATCAAAGAGATTTAAACGACTACTCAGATAATAAACTTGAAACAGATATCCCAATAGAAATAGAAACTGACCCCAATATAAATAATATAGTTATAGACACTCCAACAAACAAAAAAAATTTAGCCCACATCTTTGGGAAGAACAACCAATACACAAATAGACAATTTAAGACACATATTTCTCAAAAAAACATGGAAAAAAAACACAAATTATTCTAATCACAGTAATGAGCTAACAAAAACTCTCCACAAAAAATCTGATGATTCCTTTCAAAACTTCCACTCTAACCAATTTGACAACCAAAGACAGAGTTCAAACCACTATTACACTAACCATAAGAAACAAGGAGAAAATACATATAGTTCAAATAGATTTAGGCAAAATCAAACTCACAATAACACACTAGAACGCAATTTTCACCAGAACGAAAACTGGTATTATGATGATAGGAGAGCAAATCAGAACAGAAGAGATTATTCACATATTAACCATGATAATGATAGAGATAATACCAGTAACAGAGATAACTATAACTATAGATGGAAAAATCAAGATTCTAGAAATTTCAATTCTAGAAATTCCAACTTCAGAAATTCCAACTTCAGAAACTCATACTCTAGAAATAGAGAATACAATACAAATAGCAACTATCATAATTATCGCCAACAAAACCATTACCCACAAAAATCACAATACAATGACTATAACTATCAAAACAGAAATTATTCCAACACACACCAAGATTGGAGAGTTTCCGTTAAAAACAGATTTCAACCATTAGAAATAGCACAGGAACCTTTCTCACCAATTCCAAATCAAACACATCAACAGGTTTTTTTAGAAAACTCCCCCTCGGGGAAGGCACTTCAAGAAACACCAATTTTCATACACTACCACAAAGAATTTTAAGAAGCAAAAGAGGTTTAGAGGTAGGAGGGGCAGAAGAAAACCAAGACAAGACACCAAAAAGACAGAAATAAAACATTCAGGAATATTCAATCTAAGCAAATACCCCTTAAACGATACACAAAAAACTATTTTAAATAAAGGTTTATCATTTGCCCCATCTTGCAAATTAAATAAGTTTGAAACCCTAATCAATATCAATCAATTTGTTCGAAAACTTACGCTTAAGAGGTACTACATAAAAAATCCACTAGAAAAACATAATTTATGTAAGAACTTACCTGATAAATTCATTTCTTTCATATTAGCAAGAGTCCATGAGCTAGTGACGTATGGGATATACATTCCTACCAGGAGGGGCAAAGTTTCCCAAACCTTAAAATGCCTATAAATACACCCCTCACCACACCCACAATTCCGTTTAACGAATAGCCAAGAAGTGGGGTGATAAGAAAGGAGCGAAAGCATCAAAAAATAAGGAATTGGAATAATTGTGCTTTATACAAAAAAATCATAACCACCACAAAAAGGGTGGGCCTCATGGACTCTTGCTAATATGAAAGAAATGAATTTATCAGGTAAGTTCTTACATAAATTATGTTTTCTTTCATGTAATTAGCAAGAGTCCATGAGCTAGTGACGTATGGGATAGCAGATACCCAAGATGTGGAACTTCCACGCAAGAGTCATTAGAGAGGGAGGGATAAAATAAAGACAGCCAATTCCGCTGAAAAAAATAATCCACTACCCAAATCAAAAGTTTCAATTTTTATAATGAAAAAAACTGAAATATAAGCAGAAGAATCAAACTGAAACAGCTGCCTGAAGTACTATTCTACCAAAAACTGCTTCTGAAGAAGAGAAAACATCAAAATGGTAGAATTTAGTAAAAGTATGCAAAGAAGACCAAGTCATTGCTTTGCAAATCTGATCAACAGAAGCTTCATTATTAAAATTCCATTAAGTAGAAACTGACCTAGTAGAATGAGCCGTAATCCTCAGAGGCGGGGATTAACCCGACTCCAAATAAGCATGATGAATCAAAAGCTTTAACCAAGATGCCAAAGAAAAGGCAGAAGTCTTCTGACCTTTCCTAAAACCAGAAAAGATAACAAATAGTCTGAAAACTGAGTAGCTTCCACATAATATTTCAAAACTCTTACCACATCCAAAGAATGTAAGAATCTTACCAAAGAATTCTTAGGATTAGGACACAAGGAAGGGACAATAATTCCTCTACTAATGTTGTTAGAATTCACAACTTTAGGTAAAAAATGAAATGAGGACAGCAAAAACCACCTTATCCTGATGAAAAATCAGAAAAACGAGATTCACAAGAAAGAACAGATAATTCAAAAAACTGTTCTAGCTGAAGAGATGTCTAAAAAGAACAATACTTTCCATGAAAGTAATTAATGTCCAAAGAAAGCATATGCTCAAATAGAAGAGTCTGTAAAGCCTTCAGAACCAAAATAAGACTCCAAGGAGGAGAAATTGGCTTAAATGACAGGCTTGATACGAACCAAAGCCTGAACAAAACAATGAATATCAGAAAGATTTAGCAATTTTTACTGTGAAACAGCACAGAAAAGCAGAGATTTGTCCTTTCAAGGAACATGCAGACAAAACCTTATGAAGAAACTATAAAATCCTAGGAATTCTAAAAGAATGCCAAGAGAATTCATGAGATGTAAATCTTCCAAACTCGATAATAAATCCTACTAGACACAGATTTACGAGCCTGCAACATAGTATTAATCACTGAGTCAGAGAAACTTCTATGACTAAGTACCAAGCGTTAAATTTTCATACCATCAAATGAATAGTTTGAATTCCTGATGAAAAAAACGAATGTTAAGATATAAGGTCTGGCCTTAATGGAAGTAACCAAGATTGGCAACTGGACATCCGAACAAGAACCATATACCAAAACCTGTGTGGCCATGCTGGAGCCACCAGCCACACCAAAGATTGGTCTCTAATGATTTAGAAAATCACTCTAAAAAGAAGAACCAGAGATGAGAAAATATAGGCAGATAGATCATTCCAAGGAAGTGTTAATGCATACACTACTTCCGCCTGAAGATCCCAGGACCTGAATAGGCCCCTGAGAAGTTCCTTGTCTAGATGAGATGCCATCAGATCTATTTCTGGAAGCCCTCACATCTGAAAAAATGAAAAACATATCTGGGTAAAGAGACCATTCTCCCGGATGTAAAGCTTGATTAACAGAGATAATCCGCTTCCCAATTGTCTATACCTGGGGAAAAGACCACAAAAATTAGATAGGAGCTGGATTTAGTCCAAGCAAATATCCGAGATACTTCTGTCACAGCCTAAAGACTGATAGTCCCACCCTGATGATTGACATACGCCACAGTTGTGACATTGTCTGTCTGAAAAAAGGTCTCTTCTTCAAAAAGAAACCAAACTGAAGAACTCTGAGAATGCACGGAGTTCCAAAATATCAAATGGTAATCTCGCCTCCTGAGATTTCCAAACCCCTTGTGCTGACAGAGATCCTCAGACAGCCTCCCAACCTAAAAAGACTCGCATCTGTAAAGATCATTGTCCAGGTTGAAAGAACCGAAGAGACCTGTACAACTAAATGATGGTGATCTTAACCACCGAATCAAAGATAGTTAAACATTAGGATTCAAAGATATAAAAAGGGATATCCTAGAATCCCTGCACCATTATTCAGCATAAAAAACTGGAAAGGTTTCCTATGAAATGAGCAAAGGGAATCGAAACCAATGCTGCAGCCATGAAACCTAAAACTTCCATGCATATATAGCAACTTGAAGGAAATAATAGAGACTGAAGGTTCCGACAAACGGAACCCAATAAACTTGTCACTTGTCTGTTAGAGACAAAAACATTGACACAATCTATCTGGAAACCTAAAAAAGGTGACCCTTGTGTGAGAAATCAAGGAGCTTTTGATAAAAAGATCCTCTAACCATATCTTGAAGAAACAACAAAGTTGAATCGTATGAGATTCTGCAGAACGAAAAAGACTGAGCCAGTACCACGATACCGTCCAAAAAAGGAACACTGAGAACCTTGAAAAGATTCTTAGAGCTGTCGCTAGACCAAAAGGAAAAGCAACAAATTGGTAATGCTTGTCAAAAAAAGAGAATCTCAGAAAATAAAAATAATCTGAATGAAAACAGAAAATGAAGATATGCATCTATTGTATCTATTGTAAACAAATAATGCCATCACTGACCAAAAAGGCAGAATAGATCATATAAACACCATTCTAAAAGATGGTACACTTATATGACAATTCAAAAAGATTTTCTATCTTTGGAACAATGAATAGTCTTGAATAAAACCCCACAACCCAGTTCCTAAAATGAAACTGGAATAAATACCCCAGAAAACTCCAGGTCTGAGCAGCGCTTGAGCCCCAACGGGTGACCAGCCGCACTTCACCAGTACCCAATACATGCAGGTCTGAAACACACTTCAGGAAAGTGCTAGTCTTACTGGAATAGCTGGAATATGATAGAGAAAAAAGACTTCTCACAGGCGGTTTTACTCTGAAACTTATTCTGTACCCAAAGTTTAAGAAGTTTGGACCGAATAGAACCAAACAAATTTCAAAAAAAGTCTTAACCTGCCCCTTACCAGCCAAGCTGGAATAAAAATCGCACCTACATGCAAATTTAGGGAGCTGACTTTAAACTTTTAAAAGGCTTAATTGAATGAAGAAAAAAACTTCCAATTATAAACATGTTACTTGGGAAAGAATTCAGGATTCCGTTCCTTAGTAAGAACAGAAAACTAATATAAGCTTAAAGTTTTAGTCTTAGAACTCAATCTTGAAGCCCAGATTAACATTTAAATACTGTAATTGAATCCAATTATGAACCAAATAATTGAATATCTTGGAAAAAAAAGAAATATGGATTTTAGAAATCAAATTAGCATTCCAAGATCACAAAGTTCTTCTAGCTAAAATAGCTAAAGACATAGATTAAACCTCATTTGCGAAATATTTTAATAAAATGACAACACAAATGAAATTATTAGCATGTTAATCAAGTTAAAGGATCAGACAACACACTGGACTTGCATAATCAACAAATGCAAGATAACAAGACAATGCAATAGCACTTAGTCTGAACTTCAAAAAAGTAGAAGATTTTGTCCTTTTAACAATGCTAAACAAATCATAATCCGATACTTGATCTTAAAGTATCCAACCAGAAAGATGCAGCAATTGCAACATCAGCCAAATAAATTACAGGTCTAAGAAAAGTTCCTGAAAATAATTTTCCTTAAATAAGATACGACCATCTGAAGGAAAAAAATAAATACTATTTGCTATAAGAATAATAGTATATTTAGCAGGAGTAGAGAGAGCCCCATTAACTTGGGGAATCTTTCCTCAAAACTGAAAACTAACTGCCGGCAAAGAATACAATTTAAAAACCTTAAAGAAGGACTAAAAGAAAATTCTCAGCCTATTCCATTCCCTAGTATCAGGAACCGGAAAAAAAACCTCTGAAGAAACCACAGAAGATAAACAAGCAGAATTTAAATGTTAGCTAGTCTTTAAAATCAAAAGAACTAGATATTTCAATATCCAAAATAATCAACACCTTTTGAACAAGGAACAAATGTACTCTATTAAAGAATAAAAAAGTAGATTTGTTAGTGTCAATATCTGATGAAGAAAAATTCTGAATGAGAAAAAAAGCACCATCAGAGAAGGATAACTCATTATGTTGTTGGTCATTTGAAACTTCATCAACTAAAAGAAGTTTGAAAAAGACCTAGAAATTTTTATTAGAAGGCGGGACGTCAGACAAAGCCTTTAAAATAGAATCAGAAAAATATTCTTATAAATTTCTAAGTATATCTTGTACATAAGATATAAAAAGAATAGCAATATATAAAGCATAAATACTAATGGATTCTGCATGTAAAAGTTTATCATGATAACTTATTACAAACCATAGCTAAAGATAAACATTCATAACATTAAAATAAATGAACTTAGAGACACTAAAGAACACTGTTCCTGTTTCAAGAGATGCTGAGGGATTCCTGTTGACTGATATTAGTCCTACCAAAGCTAAGTTCATTTATTTTAATGTTATGAATGTTTATCTTTAGCTATGGTTTGTAATAAGTTATCATGATAAACTTTTACATGCAGAATCCATTAGTATTTATGCTTTATATATTGCTATTCTTTTTATATCTTATATACTAGATATATTTAGAAATTTATAAGAATATTTTTCTGATTCTATTTTAAAGGCTTTGTCTGACGTCCCGCCTTCTAATAATATTTCTAGGTCTTTTTCAAACTTCTTTTGGTTGATGAAGTTTCAAATGACCAACAACATAATGAATTTTCCTTCTCTGATGGTGCTTTTTTTCTCATTCAGAATTTTTCTTCATCAGATATTGACACTAACAAATCTACTTTTTTATTCTTTAATAGAGTACATTTGTTCCTTGTTCAAAAAGTGTTGATTATTTTGGATATTGAAATATCTAGTTCTTTTGATTTTAAAGACTAGCTAACATTTTAATTCTGCTTGTTTATCTTCTGTGGTTTCTTCAGAGGGTTTTTTCCAGTTCCTGATACTAGGGAATGGAATAGGCTGAGAATTTTATTTTAGTCCTTCTTTAAGGTTTTTAAATTGTATTCTTTGCCGGCAGTTAGTTTTCAGTTTTGAGGAAAGATTCCCCAAGTTAATGGGGCTATCTCTACTCCTGCTAAATATACTATTATTCTTATAGCAAATAATATTTTTTTCCTTCAGATGGTCGTATCTTATTTAAGGAAAATTATTTTCAGGTACTTTTCTTAGACCTGTAATTTATTTGGCTGATGTTGCAATTGCTGCATCTTTCTGGTTGGATACTTTAAGATCAAGTATCGGATTATGATTTGTTTTAGCATTGTTAAAAGGACAAAATCTTCTACTTTTTTGAAGTTCAGACTAAGTGCTATTGCATTGTCTTGTTATCTTGCATTTGTTGATTATGCAAGTCCAGTGTGTTGTCTGATCCTTTAACTTGATTAACATGCTAATAATTTCATTTGTGTTGTCATTTTATTAAAATATTTCGCAGATGAGGTTTAATCTATGTCTTTAGCTATTTTAGCTAGAAGAACTTTGTGATTTCAATCTTGGAATGCTAATTTGATTTCTAAAATCCATATTTCTTTTTTTCCAAGATATTCAATTATTTGGTTCATAATTGGATTCAATTATTTATCTGTTACTCTGGGCTTCAAGATTGAGTTCTACAACTAAAACTTTAAGCTTATATTAGTTTTCTGTTCTTACTAAGGAATGGAATCCTGAATTCTTCCCCAAGTAATATGTTTATAATTGGAAGTTTTTTGTTCTTCATTCAATTAAGCCTTTTAAAAGTTTAAAGTCAGCTCCCTAAATTTGCATGTAGGTGCGATTCTTATTCCAGCTTGGCTGGTAAGGGGCAGGTTAAGACTTTTTTGAAATTTGTTTGGTTCTATTCGGTCCAAACTTCTTAAACTTTGGGTACAGAATAAGTTTCAGAGTAAAACGCCTGTGAGAAGTCTTTTTTCTCTATCATATTCCAGCTATTCCAGTAAGACTATCACTTTCCTGAAGTGTGTCTCAGACCTGGAGTTTTCTGGGGTATTTTTTTTTCCAGTTTCATTTTAGGAACTGGGTTTTGGGGTTTTATTCAAGACTTTTCATTGTTCCAAAGATAGAAAATATTTTTGAAATTGTCATATAAATGTACCATCTTTTAGAATGGTGTTTATATGGTCTATTCTGCCTTTTTGGTCAGTGATGGCATTATTTGTTTACAATAGATACAATAGATGCATATCTTCATTTCTTTCATGTAATTAGCAAGAGTCCATGAGCTAGTGACGTATGGGATATACATTCCTACCAGGAGGGGCAAAGTTTCCCAAACCTCAAAATGCCTATAAATACACCCCTCACCACACCCACAAATCAGTTTTACAAACTTTGCCTCCCGTGGAGGTGGTGAAGTAAGTTTGTGCTAGATTCTACGTTGATATGCGCTTCGCAGCAGGCTGGAGCCCGGTTTTCCTCTCAGTGTGCAGTGAATGTCAGAGGGATGTGAAGAGAGTATTGCCTATTTGAATTCAATGGTCTCCTTCTACTGGATCTATTTCATAGGTTCTCTGTTATCGGTCGTAGAGATTCATCTCTTACCTCCCTTTTCAGATCGACGATATACTCTTATATACCATTACCTCTACTGATTCTCGTTTCAGTACTGGTTTGGCTTTCTACTACATGTAGATGAGTGTCCTGGGGTAAGTAAGTCTTATTTTTTGTTACACTCTAAGCTATGGTTGGGCACTTTTATATAAAGTTCTAAATATATGTGTTTAAACATTTATTTGCCTTGATTCAGGATGATCAATATTCCTTATTTCAGACAGTCGGTTTCATTATTTGGGATAATGCATATGAATAAATCATTTTTTCTTACCTTAAAATTGACTTTTTTCCCTGTGGGCTGTTAGGCTCGCGGGGGCTGAAAATGCTTCATTTTATTGCGTCATTCTTGGCGCGGACTTTTTTGGCGCAAAAAATTTCTTTGTCATTTCCGGCGTCATACTTGTCGCCGGAAGTTGTTCGTGTTTGCGTAATTTTTTTGACGTTTTGCGCCAAAAATGTCGGTGTCACCGGATGTGGCGTCATTCTTGGCTAAAAAATGTGGGCGTCATTATTGTCTCCACCTTTTTTTTTTTCACATTATTTAAGTCTCATTTTTCATTTGCTTCTGGTTGCTAGAGGCTTGTTCATTGGCATTTTTTCCCATTCCTGAAGCTGTATTTTAAGGAATTTGATAGATTTTGCTTTATATGTTGTTTTTTCTCTTACATATTGCAAGATGTCTCAGATTGACCCTGGATCAGAAGCTACTTCTGGAAAAACGCTGCCTGATGCTGGTTCTACCAAAGTTAAGTGTATTTGCTGTAAACTTGTGGTAACTGTTCCTCCGGCTGTAGTTTGTGATGAATGTCATGATAAGCTTGCTAATGCAGATAGTATTTCCATTAGTAATATTCCATTACCTGTTGCTGTTCCATCAACATCTAATACTCAGGATGTTCCTGTTAATATAAGAGATTTTGTTTCTAAATCTATTAGGAAGGCTATGTCTGTTATTCCTCCTTCCAGTAAACGTAAAAGGTCTTTTAAAACTTCACATTTTTCAGATGAATTTTTAAATGAACATCATCATTCTGATTTGTCTGTTTCTGATGATGGTTTTTCTGGTTCAGAGGATTCTGTCTCAGATATTGACACTGATAAATCTTCATATTTATTTAAAATGGAATTTATTCGTTCTTTACTTAAAGAAGTTTGAATCGCTTTAGAGATGGAGGAATCTAGTCCTCTTGATACTAAATCTACTAAGCGTTTAAATTCGGTTTTTAAACCTCCTTTAGTTATTCCGGAAGTTTTTCCTGTCCCCGATGCTATTTCTGAAGTAATTTCTAGGGAATGGAATAATCTGGGTAATTCATTTACTCCTTCTAAAAGGTTTAAGAAATTGTATCCTGTGCCATCTGACAGATTAGAGTTTTGGGACAAAATCCCTAAAGTTGATGGGGCTATCTCTACTCTTGCTAAACGTACTACTATTCCTACGGCAGATAGTACTTCTTTTAAGGATCCTTTAGATAGGAAGATTGAATCCTTTCTAAGGAAAGCTTATTTATGTTCAGGTAATCTTCTTAGGCCTGCTATTTCTTTGGCTGATGTTGCGGCAGCTTCCACTTTTTGGTTGGAGGCTTTGGCACAACAAGTGTCAGATCATAATACTCTTAGGATTGTTAAACTTCTTCAACATGCTAATAACTTTATTTGTGATGCCATCTTTGATATCATTAGAGTTGATGTCAGGTATATGTCTTTAGCTATTTTAGCTAGAAGAGCTTTATGGCTTAAACTTGGAATGCAGATATGTCTTCTAAGTCAACTTTGCTTTCCCTTTCTTTCCAAGGTAATAAATTGTTTGGTTCCCAGTTTGATTCTATTATTTCAGCTGTTACTGGGGGGAAAGGAACTTTTTTACCTCAGGATAAAAAATCTAAAGGTAAATATAGGGCTGCTAATCGTTTTCGTTCCTTTCGTCAGAATAAGGAACAGAAGCCTGATCCTTCTCCTAAAGGAACGGTTTCTGTTTGGAAACCATCTCCAGTCTGGAATAAATCCAAGCCTTTCAGAAAGCCAAAGCCAGCTCCCAAGTCCACATGAAGGTGCGGCCCTCATTCCAGCACAGCTGGTAGGGGGCAGATTACGATTTTTCAAAGAAATTTGGATCAATTCGATTCACAGTCTTTGGATTCAGAACATTGTTTCACAAGGGTACAGAATAGGTTTCAAGGTAAGGCCTCCTGCAAGAAGATTTTTTCTTTCTCGCATTCCAATAAACCCAGTGAAGGCTCAAGCATTTCTGAAATGTGTTTCAGATCTAGAGTTGGCTGGAGTAATTGTGCCAGTTCCAGTTCTGGAACAGGGTCTGGGGTTTTACTCAAATCTATTCATTGTACCAAAGAAGGAGAATTCCTTCAGACCAGTTCTGGATTTAAAAATATTGAATCGTTATGTAAGGATACCAACATTCAAAATGGTAACTATAAGGACTATTCTGCCTTTTGTTCAGCAAGGGCATTATATGTCCACAATAGATTTACAAGATGCATATCTGCATATTCCGATTCATCCAGATCACTTTCAGTTTCTGAGATTCTCTTTTCTAGACAAGCATTACCAGTTTGTGGCTCTGCCGTTTGGCCTAGCAACAGCTCCAAGGATTTTTTCAAAGGTTCTCAGTGCCCTTCTATCTGTAATCGGAGAACAGGGTATTGTGGTATTTCCTTATTTGGACGATATCTTGGTACTTGCTCAGTCTTCACATTTAGCAGAATTTCATACGAATCGACTTATGTCGTTTCTTCAAGAACATGGTTGGAGGATCAATTTACCAAAGAGTTCATTGATTCCTCAGACAAGGGTAACCTTTTTAGGTTTCCAAATAGATTCAGTGTCCATGACTTTGTCTCTGACGGACAAGAGACGTCTGAAATTGGTTTCAGCTTGTCGAAACCTTCAGTCTCAATCATTCCCTTCGGTAGCCTTATGCATGGAAATTCTAGGTCTTATGACTGCTGCATCGGACGCGATCCCCTTTGCTCGTTTTCACATGCGAACTCTTCAGCTTTGTATGCTGAACCAGTGGTGCAGGGATTATACAAAGATATCACAGTTAATATCTTTAAATCCGATTGTACGACACTCTCTGACGTTGTGGACAGATCACCATCGTTTAGTTCAAGGGGCTTCTTTTGTTCTTCCAACCTGGACTGTGATCTCAATAGATGCGAGTCTGACAGGTTGGGGAGCTGTATGGGGGTCTCTGACAGCGCAGGGGGTTTGGGAATCTCAGGAGGCGAGATTACCAATCAGCATTTTGGAACTCCGTGCGATTTTCAGAGCTCTTCAGTCGTGGCCTCTTCTGAAGAGAGAATCGTTCATTTGTTTTCAGACGGACAATGTCACAACCGTGGCATATGTCAATCATCAAGGGGGGACTCACAGTCCTCTGGCTATGAAAGAAGTATCTCGGATACTTGTATGGGCGGAATCCAGCTCCTGTCTAATTTCTGCGGTTCACATCCCAGGTATAGACAATTGGGAAGCGGATTATCTCAGTCGCCAGACGTTACATCCGGGCGAATGGTCTCTTCACCCAGAGGTATTTCTTCAGATTGTTCAAATCTGGGGACTTCCAGAAATAGATCTGATGGCCTCTCATCTAAACAAGAAACTTCCCAGGTATCTGTCCAGATCCAGGGATCCTCAGGCGGAGGCAGTGGATGCATTGTCACTTCCTTGGAAGTATCATCCTGCCTATATCTTTCCGCCTCTAGTTCTTCTTCCAAGAGTGATCTCCAAGATTCTAAAAGAGCGTTCATTTGTTCTGCTGGTGGCTCCAGCATGGCCTCACAGGTTTTGGTATGCGGATCTTGTTCAGATGGCTACTTGCCAACCTTGGACTCTTCCATTAAGACCAGACCTTCTATCTCAAGGTCCTTTTTTCCATCAGGATCTCAAATCATTAAATTTGAAGGTATGGAGATTGAACGCTTGATTCTCAGTCATAGAGGTTTTTCTGACTCTGTAATTAATACTATGTTACAGGCTCGTAAATATGTGTCTAGGAAGATATAGTATCGAGTCTGGAAGACTTACATTTCTTGGTGTTCTTCTCATCAATTTTCCTGGCATTCTTTTAGAATTCCTAGAATTTTACCGTTTCTTCAGGATGGTCTGGATAAAGGTTTGTCTGCAAGTTCTTTGAAAGGACAAATTTCTGCTCTTTCTGTGCTGTTTCACAGAAAGATTGCTAATCTTCCTGATATTCATTGTTTTGTACAGGCTTTGGTTCGTATAAAACCTGTCATTAAGTCAATCTCTCCTCCTTGGAGTTTGAATTTGGTTCTGGGGGCTTTACAAGCTCCTCCGTTTGAACCTATGCATTCTCTGGATATTAAATTACTTTCTTGGAAAGTGTTGTTCCTTTTGGCCATCTCTTCTGCTAGAAGAGTTTCTGAGTTATCTGCTCTTTCTTGTGAATCTCCTTTTCTGATTTTTCATCAGGATAAGGCGGTGTTGCGGACTTCATTTAAATTTTTACCTAAAGTTGTGAATTCTAACAACATTAGTAGAGAAATTGTGGTTCCTTCATTGTGTCCTAATCCTAAGAATTCTAAGGAAAGATCGTTACATTCTTTGGATGTAGTTAGAGCTTTGAAATATTATGTTGAAGCTACTAAAGATTTCCGAAAGACTTCTAGTCTATTTGTTATCTTTTCCGGTTCCAGGAAAGGTCAGAAGGCCTCTGCCATTTCTTTGGCGTCTTGGTTAAAGTCTTTGATTCATCATGCTTATGTCGAGTCGGGTAAAACTCTGCCTCAAAGGATTACAGCTCATTCTACTAGGTCAGTTTCTACTTCCTGGGCGTTTAGGAATGAAGCTTCGGTTGATCAGATTTGCAAAGCAGCAACTTGGTCTTCTTTGCATACTTTTACTAAATTCTACCATTTTGATGTGTTTTCTTCTTCTGAAGCAGTTTTTGGTAGAAAAGTACTTCAGGCAGCTGTTTCAGTTTGATTCTTCTGCTTATAATTTCAGTTTTTTTCATTATAAGATTAAAACTTTTGATTTGGGTTGTGGATTATTTTTTCAGCGGAATTGGCTGTCTTTATTTTATCCCTCCCTCTCTAGTGACTCTTGCGTGGAAGTTCCACATCTTGGGTATTTATTATCCCATACGTCACTAGCTCATGGACTAAACATAATTTATGTAAGAACTTACCTGATAAATTAATTTCTTTCATATTAGCAAGAGTCCATGAGGCCCACCCTTTTTTGTGGTGGTTATGATTTTTTTGTATAAAGCACAATTATTCCAATTCCTTATTTTTTATGCTTTCGCACTTTTTTCTTATCACCCCACTTCTTGGCTATTTGTTAAACTGATTTGTGGGTGTGGTGAGGGGTGTATTTATAGGCATTTTGAGGTTTGGGAAACTTTGCCCCTCCTGGTAGGAATGTATATCCCATACGTCACTGGCTCATGGACTCTTGCTAATATGAAATAAATGAATTTATCAGGTAAGTTCTTACATAAATTATGTTTTTCTGTTTTCATTCAGATTATTTTTATTTTCTGAAATTCTCTTTTTTGACAAGCATTACCAATTTGTTGCTTTTCCTTCTGGTCTAGCGACAGCTCTAAGAATCTTTTCAAGGTTCTCAGTGTTCCTTTTTTGGATGGTATCGTGGTACTGGCTCAGTCTTTTTCGTTCTGTGGAATCTCATACGATTCAACTTTGTTGTTTCTTCAAGACATGGTTAGAGGATCTTTTTATCAAAAGCTCCTTGATTTCTCACACAAGGGTCACCTTTTTTAGGTTTCCATATAGATTGTGTCAATGTTTTTGTCTCTAACAGACAAGTGACAAGTTTATTGGGTTCCGTTTGTCGGAACCTTCAGTCTCTATTATTTCCTTCAAGTTGCTATATATGCATGGAAGTTTTAGGTTTCATGGCTGCAGCATTTGGATTCGATTCCATTTGCTCATTTCATAGGAAACCTTTCCAGTTTTTTATGCTGAATAATGGTGCAGGGATTCTAGGATATCACTTTTTATATCTTTGAATCCTAATGTTTAACTATCTTTGATTCGGTGGTTAAGATCACCATCATTTAGTTCTACAGGTCTCTTCGGTTCTTTCAACCTGGACCATGATCTTTACAGATGCGAGTCTTTTAGGTTGGGAGGCTGTCTGATGATCTCTGTCAGCACAAGGGGTTTGGAAATCTCAGGAGGCGAGATTACCATTTGATATTTTGGAACTCTGTGCATTCTCAGAGTTCTTCAGTTTGGTTTCTTTTTGAAGAAGAGACGTTTTTTTCAGACAGACAATGTCACGACTGTGGCGTATGTCAATCATCAGGGTGGGACTATCAGTCTTTAGGCTGTGACAGAAGTATCTCGGATATTTACTTGGACTAAATCCAGCTCCTATCTAATTTCTGTGGTCTTTTTCCCAGGTATAGACAATTGGGAAGCGGATTATCTCTGTTAATCAAGCTTTACATCCGGGAGAATGGTCTCTTTACCCAGATATGTTTTTCAATTTTTCAGATGTGAGGGCTTCCAGAAATAGATCTGATGGCATCTCATCTAGACAAGGAACTTCCCAGGGGCCTATTCAGGTTCTGGGATTTTCAGGCGGAAGTAGTGTATGCATTAACACTTCCTTGGAATTATCAATCTGCCTATATTTTTTCATCTCTGGTTCTTCTTTTTAGAGTGATTTTCTAAATCATCAGGGACCAATCTTTGGTGTGGCTGGTGGCTCCAGCATGGCCACACAGGTTTTGGTATATGGTTCTTGTTCGGATGTCCAGTTGCCAATCTTGGTTACTTCCATTAAGGCCAGACCTTATATCTTAACATTCATTTTTTTCATCAGGAATTCAAACTATTAATTTGATGGTATGAAAATTTAACGCTTGGTACTTAGTTATAGAAGTTTTTCTGACTCAGTGTTTAATACTATATTGCAGGCTCGTAAATCTGTGTCTAGTAGGATTTATTATCGAGTTTGGAAGATTTACATCTCATGATGTTCTTCTTATGAATTATCTTGGCATTCTTTTAGAATTCCTAGGATTTTATATTTTCTTCATAAGGTTTTGTCTGCATGTTCCTTGAAAGAACAAATCTCTGCTTTTCTGTGCTGTTTCACAGTAAGAATTGCTAAATCTTTCTGATATTCATTGTTTTGTTCAGGCTTTGGTTCGTATCAAGCCTGTCATTTAAGCCAATTTCTCCTCCTTGGAGTCTTATTTTGGTTCTGAAGGCTTTTCAGACTCTTCTATTTGAGCATATGCTTTCTTTGGACATTAATTACTTTCATGGAAAGTATTGTTCTTTTTAGACATCTCTTCAGCTAGAACAGTTTTTTGAATTATCTGTTCTTTCTTGTGAATCTCCTTTTTCTGATTTTTCATCAGGATAAGGTGGTTTTTGCTGTCCTCATTTCAATTTTACCTAAAGTTGTGAATTCTAACAACATTAGTGGAGGAATTATTGTCCCTTCCTTGTGTCCTAATCCTAAGAATTCTTTGGTAAGATTCTTACATTCTTTGGATGTGGTAAGACTTTTAAAATATTATGTTGAAGCTACTCAGTTTCCAGACAGACTTCTAGTCTATTTGTTATCTTTTCTGGTTTTAGGAAAGGTCAGAAGGCTTCTGCCTTTTCTTTGGCATCTTGGTTAAAGCTTTTGATTCATCATGCTTATTTGGAGTCGGGTTATTCCCCGCCTCTGAGGATTACGGCTCATTCTACTAGGTCAGTTTTTACTTCCTGGACTTTTAAGAATGAAGCTTCTGTTGATCAGATTTGCAAAGCAATGACTTGGTCTTCTTTGCATACTTTTACTAAATTCTACCATTTTGATGTTTTCTCTTCTTCAGAAGCAGTTTTTGGTAGAATAGTACTTCAGGCAGCTGTTTCAGTTTGATTCTTCTGCTTATATTTCAGTTTTTTTCATTATAAAAATTTAAACTCTTTGATTTGGGTAGTGGATTAATTTTTTTCAGCGGAATTGGCTGTCTTTATTTTATCCCTCCCTCTCTAGTAACTCTTGCGTGGAAGTTCCACATCTTGGGTATCTGCTATCCCATACGTCACTAGCTCATGGACTCTTGCTAATTACATGAAAGAAAACATAATTTATGTAAGAACTTACCTGATAAATTCATTTCTTTCATATTAGCAAGAGTCCATGAGGCCCACCCTTTTTGTGGTGGTTATGATTTTTTTGTATAAAGCACAATTATTCCATTTCCTTATTTTTTTTATGCTTTCGCTCCTCTTATCACCCCACGTCTTGGCTATTCGTTAAACTGAATTGTGGGTGTGGTGAGGGGTGTATTTATAGGCATTTTAAGGTTTGGGAAACTTTGCCCCTCCTGGTAGGAATGTATATCCCATACGTCACTAGCTCATGGACTCTTGCTAATATGAAAGAAATGAATTTATCAGGTAAGTTCTTACATAAATTATGTTTTTTGGCGCAAAAAAACGTCTGAATACACATGCGTCAAAAAAATGACGTAACTACAAACAACTTCCGGCGTCAACTACGACGCCGGAAATGACCAAATTTTGCGCCAAAAAAGTTTGCGCCAAGAATGACGCAATAAAATGAAGCATTTTCTGCCCCCGCGAGCCTAACAGCCCGCAGGGAAAAATAGTCAATTGAAAATTTTCAAGGTAAGAAAAAAATATTTATTCATATGCATTATCCCAAATAATGAAACTGACAGTCTGAATGAAGGAATACTAATTATCCTGAATCATGGCAAATATAAGTTTAAAGACATATATTTAGAACTTTACATATAAAGTGCCCAACCATAGCTTAGAGTGTCACAAAAAATAAGACTTACTTACCCCAGGACACTCATCTACATATAGTAGATAGCCAAACCAGTACTGAAATGAGAATCAGTAGAGGTAATGGTATATAAGAGTATATAGTCGATCTGAAAAGGGAGGTAGGAGAAGAAATCTCTACGACCGATAACAGAGAACCTATGAAATAGATCCCCTAGAGGAAGACCATTGTATTCAAATAGGCAATACTCTCTTCACATCCCTCTGACATTCACTGCACTCTGAGAGGAAAACCGGGCTTCAGCCTGCTGCGAAGCGCATATCAACGTAGAATCTAGCACAAACTTACTTCACCACCTCCATGGGAGGCAAAGTTTGTAAAACTGAATTGTGGGTGTGGTGAGGGGTGTATTTATAGGCATTTTAAGGTTTGGGAAACTTTGCCCCTCCTGGTAGGAATGTATATCCCATACGTCACTAGCTCATGGACTCTTGCTAATTACATGAAAGAAATAAAATTTTAAAAGAAAAGGAAGCCATTTTTAAACACACTGACTTAAAAGCCCCCTCAACCTTCTACCCCACTCATGAAAAGAGTGAACACATTAAACTATTTGAGGAAATGTTGAAAAAAGACTTAGAAAATATTGATGAAAAGAAATTTATAAATTGGAACATGACCCAAAAAGAACTTAATATAATAAGTTTTAAAAAACAATAAAAATATAACAATCAAACCTGCAGATAAAGGCGGAGGTATCGTCCTCATGGACACCTCCTTCTACATCGAAGAATCGAACAGACTTCTACATGATGAAACAACTTACAAAAAACTTATAAATAATCCTATTGAAAATCAAACACATAAATTGGAACAACTATTAGAAAAAGCTTTTAACATAGGGCTACTAACGAAATACGAATATGAATTCCTAAATATAAAAAACCCCATCACTCCAACATTCTATATTTTAACTAAAATTCATAAGCACCTCACCAGACCCCCAGTCCGTCCCATCATATCAGGTATAGGATCACTCACATCTAACCTCTCCCAATATGTTGATTTTTTCTTACAAAATTATGTCATATCCCTACCCTCTTATCTCAAAGATTCTACCCAACTGCTCAAAATTTTGAGAACTCTATCATGGAAAGAAAATTACCTTGTAGTTACATGTGATGTCAATTCATTATACAAGAATATAGATCACCAAAAAGGATTAAGAGCAATTAAACATTACCTAGACAAAGATCCTCATCTAAATATAGACCAAAACAAATTCTTACTTAATTGTATTAACTTTATACTCCATAATAATTCTTTCTTTCATGTAATTAGCAAGAGTCCATGAGCTAGTGACGTATGGGATATACATTCCTACCAGGAGGGGCAAAGTTTCCCAAACCTCAAAATGCCTATAAATACACCCCTCACCACACCCACAATTCAGTTTTACAAACTTTGCCTCCTTTGGAGGTGGTGAAGTAAGTTTGTGCTAGATTCTACGTTGATATGCGCTCCGCAGCAAGTTGGAGCCCGGTTTTCCTCTCAGCGTGCAGTGAATGTCAGAGGGATGTGAGGAGAGTATTGCCTATTTGAATGCAGTGATCTCCTTCTACGGGGTCTATTTCATAGGTTCTCTGTTATCGGTCGTAGAGATTCATCTCTTACCTCCCTTTTCAGATCGACGATATACTCTTATATATACCATTACCTCTACTGATTCTCGTTTCAGTACTGGTTTGGCTTTCTACAAACATGTAGATGAGTGTCCTGGGGTAAGTAAATTTTATTTTTTTATGGTTGGGCACTTTGTTTATAAAGTTCTAAATATATGTATTTAAACATTTATTTGCCTTGACTCAGAATGTTCAACATTCCTTATTTTTCAGACAGTCAGTTTCATATTTGGGATAATGCATTTCAATTGATAATTTTTTTCTTACCTTCAAAAATTTGACTCTTTTTCCCTGTGGGCTGTTAGGCTCGCGGGGGCTGAAAATGCTTCATTTTATTGCGTCATTCTTGACGCAGACTTTTTTGGCGCAAAAAAAAAACAAATCTTTTCCGTTTCCGGCGTCATACGTGTCGCCGGAAGTTGCGTCATTTTTTGACGTTATTTTGCGTCAAAGATGTCGGCGTTTCGGATGTGGCGTCATTTTTGGCGCCAAAAGCATTTAGGCGCCAAAAAATGTGGGCGTCTTATTTAGCGCCAAAAAATATGGGCGTCACTTTTGTCTCCACATTATTTAAGTCTCATTTTTCATTGCTTCTGGTTGCTAGAAGCTTGTTCTTTGGCATTTTTTCCCATTCCTGAAACTGTCATTTAAGGAATTTGATCAATTTTGCTTTATATGTTGTTTTTTCTCTTACATATTGCAAGATGTCTCATGTTGCATCTGAGTCAGAAGATACTACAGGAAAATCGCTGTCTAGTGCTGGATCTACCAAAGCTAAGTGTATCTGCTGTAAACTTTTGGTAGCTATTTCTCCGGCTGTTGTTTGTACTAATTGTCATGACAAACTTGTTAATGCAGATAATATTTCCTTTAGTAAAGTACCATTGTCTGTTGCAGTTCCCTCAACATCTAAGGTGCAGAATGTTCCTGATAACATAAGAGATTTTGTTTCTGAATCCATCAAGAAGGCTATGTCTGTTATTTCTCCTTCTAGTAAACATAAAAAATCTTTTAAAACTTCTCTCCCTACAGATGAATTTTTAAATGTACATCATCATTCTGATTCTGATGACTCTTCTGGTTCAGAGGATTCTGTCTCAGAGATTGATGTTGATAAATCTTCATATTTATTTAAAATGGAATTTATTCGTTCTTTACTTAAAGAAGTACTAATTGCTTTAGAAATAGAGGATTCTGGTCCTCTTGATACTAATTCTAAACGTTTAGATAAAGTATTTAAATCTCCTGTGGTTATTCCAGAAGTTTTTCCTGTTCCTAATGCTATTTCTGAAGTAATTTCCAAAGAATGGGATAAATTGGGTAATTCTTTTACTCCTTCTAAACGTTTTAAGCAATTATATCCTGTGCCGTCTGACCGATTAGAATTTTGGGACAAGATCCCTAAAGTTGATGGGGCTATTGCTACCCTTGCTAAACGTACTACTATTCCTACGTCAGATGGTACTTCGTTTAAGGATCCTTTAGATAGGAAAATTGAATCCTTTCTAAGAAAAGCTTATCTGTGTTCAGGTAATCTTCTTAGACCTGCTATATCATTGGCTGATGTTGCTGCAGCTTCAACTTTTTGGTTGGAAACTTTAGCGCAACAAGTAACAGATCATGATTCTCATGATATTATTATTCTTCTTCAGCATGCTAATAATTTTATCTGTGATGCCATTTTTGATATTATCAGGGTTGATGTCAGGTTTATGTCTCTAGCTATTTTAGCTAGAAGGGCTTTATGGCTTAAAACTTGGAATGCTGATATGGCTTCTAAATCAACTCTACTTTCCATTTCTTTCCAGGGTAACAAATTATTTGGTTCTCAGTTGGATTCTATTATCTCAACTGTTACTGGTGGGAAAGGAACTTTTTTACCACAGGATAAAAAATCTAAGGGTAAAAACAGGGCTAATAATCGTTTTCGTTCCTTTCGTTTCAACAAAGAACAAAAGCCTAATCCTTCATCCTCAGGAGCAGTTTCAGTTTGGAAACCATCTCCAGTCTGGAATAAATCCAAGCCTGCTAGAAAGCCAAAGCCTGCTTCTAAGTCCACATGAAGGTGTGGCCCTCATTCCAGCTCAGCTGGTAGGGGGCAGGTTACGTTTTTTCAAAGAAATTTGGATCAATTCTGTTCACAATCTTTGGATTCAGAATATTGTTTCAGAAGGGTACAGAATTGGTTTCAAGTTGAGACCTCCTGCAAAGAGATTTTTTCTTTCCCGTGTCCCAGTAAATCCAGTGAAAGCTCAAGCATTTCTGAATTGTGTTTCAGATCTAGAGTTGGCTGGAGTAATTATGCCAGTTCCAGTTCCGGAACAGGGGATGGGGTTTTATTCAAATCTCTTCATTGTACCAAAGAAGGAGAATTCCTTCAGACCAGTTCTGGATCTAAAAATATTGAATCGTTATGTAAGGATACCAACATTCAAGATGGTAACTGTAAGGACTATTTTGCCTTTCGTTCAGCAAGGGAATTATATGTCCACAATAGATTTACAGGATGCATATCTGCATATTCCGATTCATCCAGATCATTATCAGTTCCTGAGATTCTCTTTTCTGGACAAGCATTACCAGTTTGTGGCTCTGCCGTTTGGCCTAGCTACAGCTCCAAGAATTTTTACAAAGGTTCTCGGTGCCCTTCTGTCTGTAATCAGAGAACAGGGTATTGTGGTATTTCCTTATTTGGACGATATCTTGGTACTTGCTCAATCTTTAAATTTAGCAGAATCTCATACGAATCGACTTGTGTTGTTTCTTCAAGATCATGGTTGGAGGATCAATTTACCAAAAAGTTCATTGATTCCTCAGACAAGGGTAACCTTTCTGGGTTTCCAGATAGATTCAGTGTCCATGACTCTGTCTTTAACAGACAAGAGACGTCTAAAACTGATTTCAGCTTGTCGAAACCTTCAGTCACAATCATTCCCTTCGGTAGCCTTATGCATGGAAATTCTAGGTCTTATGACTGCTGCATCGGACGCGATCCCCTTTGCTCGTTTTCACATGCGACCTCTTCAGCTTTGTATGCTGAATCAATGGTGCAAGGATTACACAAAGATATCTCAATTAATATCTTTAAAACCGATTGTTCAACACTCTCTAACATGGTGGACAGATCACCATCGTTTAATTCAGGGGGCTTCTTTTGTGCTTCCGACCTGGACTGTAATTTCAACAGATGCAAGTCTCACAGGTTGGGGAGCTGTGTGGGGATCTCTGACGGCACAAGGAGTTTGGGAATCTCAGGAGGTGAGATTGCCGATCAATATTTTGGAACTCCGTGCAATTTTCAGAGCTCTTCAGTTTTGGCCTCTTCTGAAGAGGGAATCGTTCATTTGCTTTCAGACAGACAATGTCACAACTGTGGCATACATCAATCATCAAGGAGGGACTCACAGTCCTCTGGCTATGAAAGAAGTATCTCGAATTTTGGTTTGGGCGGAATCCAGCTCCTGTCTAATCTCTGCGGTTCATATCCCAGGTATAGACAATTGGGAAGCGGATTATCTCAGTCGCCAAACGTTGCATCCGGGCGAATGGTCTCTTCACCCAGAGGTATTTCTTCAGATTGTTCAAATGTGGGAACTTCCAGAAATAGATCTGATGGCGTCTCATCTAAACAAGAAACTTCCCAGGTATCTGTCCAGATCCCGGGATCCTCAGGCGGAGGCAGTGGATGCATTATCACTTCCTTGGAAGTATCATCCTGCCTATATCTTTCCGCCTCTAGTTCTTCTTCCAAGGGTAATCTCCAAGATTCTGAAGGAATGCTCGTTTGTTCTGCTGGTAGCTCCGGCATGGCCTCACAGGTTTTGGTATGCGGATCTTGTCCGGATGACCTCTTGCCAACCGTGGACTCTTCCGTTAAGACCAGACCTTCTGTCGCAAGGTCCTTTTTTCCATCAGGATCTAAAATCCTTAAATTTAAAGGTATGGAGATTGAACGCTTGATTCTTGGTCAAAGAGGTTTCTCTGACTCTGTGATTAATACTATGTTACAGGCTCGTAAATCTGTATCTAGAGAGATATATTATAGAGTCTGGAAGACTTATATTTCTTGGTGTCTTTCTCATCATTTTTCTTGGCATTCTTTTAGAATACCGAGAATTTTACAGTTTCTTCAGGATGGTTTAGATAAGGGTTTGTCCGCAAGTTCCTTGAAAGGACAAATCTCTGCTCTTTCTGTTCTTTTTCACAGAAAGATTGCTGTTCTTCCTGATATTCATTGTTTTGTACAAGCTTTGGTTCGTATAAAACCTGTCATTAAGTCAATTTCTCCTCCTTGGAGTTTGAATTTGGTTCTGGGAGCTCTTCAAGCTCCTCCGTTTGAACCTATGCATTCATTGGACATTAAATTACTTTCTTGGAAAGTTTTGTTCCTTTTGGCAATCTCTTCTGCCAGAAGAGTTTCTGAATTATCTGCTCTTTCTTGTGAGTCTCCTTTTCTGATTTTTCATCAGGATAAGGCGGTGTTGCGAACTTCTTTTGAATTTTTACCTAAAGTTGTGAATTTCAACAACATTAGTAGAGAAATTGTGGTTCCTTCATTATGTCCTAGTCCTAAGAATTCTAAGGAGAAATCGTTGCATTCTTTGGATGTTGTTAGAGCTTTGAAATATTATGTTGAAGCTACTAAGTCTTTCCGAAAGACTTCTAGTCTATTTGTTATCTTTTCCGGTTCTAGAAAAGGCCAGAAAGCTTCTGCCATTTCTTTGGCATCTTGGTTGAAATCGTTAATTCATCTTGCCTATGTTGAGTCGGGTAAAACTCCGCCTCAGAGGATTACAGCTCATTCTACTAGGTCAGTTTCTACTTCCTGGGCTTTTAGGAATGATGCTTCGGTTGATCAGATTTGCAAAGCAGCAACTTGGTCCTCTTTGCATACTTTTACTAAATTCTACCATTTTGATGTATTTTCTTCTTCTGAAGCAGTTTTTGGTAGAAAAGTACTTCAGGCAGCGGTTTCAGTTTGAATCTTCTGCTTCTGTTTTTCATTAAACTTTATTTTGGGTGTGGATTTTTTTCAGCAGGAATTGGCTGTCTTTATTTTATCCCTCCCTCTCTAGTGACTCTTGTGTGGAAAGATCCACATCTTGGGTAATCATTATCCCATACGTCACTAGCTCATGGACTCTTGCTAATTACATGAAAGAAAACATAATTTATGTAAGAACTTACCTGATAAATTCATTTCTTTCATATTAGCAAGAGTCCATGAGGCCCGCCCTTTTTTTGTGGTGGTTTTTGATTTTGTATAAAGCACAATTATTCCAATTCCTTATTTTTATATGCTTTCGCACTTTTTTATCACCCCACTTCTTGGCTATTCGTTAAACTGAATTGTGGGTGTGGTGAGGGGTGTATTTATAGGCATTTTGAGGTTTGGGAAACTTTGCCCCTCCTGGTAGGAATGTATATCCCATACGTCACTAGCTCATGGACTCTTGCTAATATGAAAGAAATGAATTTATCAGGTAAGTTCTTACATAAATTATGTTTTTCTCTTCAATGAAAATATATACCTCCAAGTTAAGGGAACAGCAATGGGCACAAGGTTCGCCCCTAGTTATGCCAATCTTTTTATGGGCTTCTTTGAAAACAATTTTATATATGATGGACAATGGGGGGCGAACCTTGTGCACTATTACAGATACATAGACGATCTCTTCATCATCTGGAAGGGAGAACACAAACTTTTAGAACTTTTCATAGAGGACATGAACAGTAATCCAATGGGCCTTAAATTTACACATGAATTCAGTAGTAATTTAATTCATTTCTTGGACATAGAGATAGAAATCATAAACAAGGAAATAAAGACAAGAACTTACTTCAAAAAAACAGACGCTAACAATTATATCCATAACGACAGCTGCCACTTAACCAAATGGAAAACTAATATACCCAAAGGTCAATATTTAAGAATTCGCAAAAACTGCTCAGACATCAATCAATTTTCAAAACAATCTGATATCCTAACACAAAGATTTAAAGAAAAATGTTATAATCCCCAAATTATACAAAAAGCCAAGAAAGAAGCTGAAGATAAAAACAGAGAGCTAATATTACCTGCAAAACCCAGAACAAAATATAATCAGAAAACAGAAGACCCTTTCTTCATACCATTCATCACACAATATAGTTCCCAACACCACAAAATAAAAAAGATTCTCAATAAACACTGGCACTACATTAAACAAGACCATATATTAGGACCCAGAATAAAAAATCACCCAGATATCATTTTCAAAAAAGCAAAAAATTTAAAAAACATCTTATCACCTTCGCGAATTTAAAAATAAAATTGCTAACAATCTATTAGACATTAATCTCAAAACAGAAAAAATAGAAGTTTTTTTTCCTTGTATCTCTTGCAAATCATGTAAACATAGCTCAAAAATCAAAACCATAAAATCAAACAATAATGACCGGTATATAAATATAAAAGAAATCATACGCTGCTCAGATAAAAATGTAGTTTACTGTATTCAATGTTCATGTGGCCTACAATATTTTGGCCAAACGAGTCGCATGTTAAAAGACAGAATAAAAGAACATCTCCATCATATAGAGCACAAAGCCACTAACACGAAATTATACAAACATTTTACAGAATTTCATAAAGGTAATACTAGCAACATGAGATATTGGGGAATCAAAAAAGTATTTCTCAGCCCTAGAGGGGGCAATATAGAACACTTTCTACTCAGAAAAGAAGCAGAATATATCTACGCATTTAAAACTTTGTATCCATATGGGCTAAATATGGAATTTGATCTAAACTTCTTAATTTAAAACAAACATATAGTTTAAAATAAACATATAATATATACAAAAAAACATATCTAAACAAATTTCTACCAGAATCACAAAGTTATTCACCCCACAATTATTGAGACTTCTACAGTCATAAACTCATTATTCAATATAGAAATCCATATAAATCAATACTCCTAAGATAAAATCATTGGAATTTCTTCCAATTCTGTCCTATTATTCACTTCTAATAATAAAATGTTTTTTGCTTACCAACACATCCATCCTTAACCCACTAACACAAAACAAAAAGTTCTTCAGAAAATCCTTCCATGATTGAAATTTTATGTAAAGATTTTTGTATACGTTTATTTTGCCCCCTTTTTTCACATCCATTAATCCGTAAGGACAAAAAAAATTCTAAGATAGGTTCACAACTATTCATACATTACACAACTATATATGAATTAATGCTTTCAAGATAAATTCAATTTTGAGAGAAAAAAATCTTTTTTTCCATCATTCCACCGTTATTAATAAGTTAATATTACGTAGTTTCAATATTATATCCCTAACCCACTATCTTATAACAAAAAGATTTTTTCCAAATAAAACCCTTCCATATTTAAAAATACATCCTCAAACAAAATTAATTTTATGATTTTTAAAAAATGTTTTTCACACACAAGTTTATTCTGCCCCCTTTTCACATATCCCAATCGGTAAGGGCACCTAAATTCCAAAAATGGTTCACACAAGATTCACCAAGTAAATCTTTATTTATTTACTTTCCAATACATTGAAAGGTAACCAATTATCATGTTCAAATATCCCTTTAAACCATCGTTTTGGTAAAGAGTATTACTAAAATTACTCTATATTATTATTCTTTACAACGTCTCCTAAATATATTGTGGATTATTTTTTACAACGTCTCTTAAATATATGTGTACATATATCTATATAAATACTATTCCGACAAAATTGTTTTGAAATCCTATTAAATAATTTAGTTATAACTTATTATGAAAACATAATATCTAGTAAAAACACCTTTATATATGACATAAGTCACTTCACAAAATTTCAGTGTTCACGCTTAACATGTATCACTTGTAAAAAATGTGAAATTAGCCCCTTAAATATAAGTAACAAAAAAACTCAGATTCATTTTTTCCGCATGAACTAATTACTATATTTGACCTTCGTTCTAAATACAAATTATATAGAATCAGTTTACGAATAGCAAATACAAAAAATGATTTTAATTCAACACTTTGATGATTAAGATATAACAGCTGTACTTTACGCCAGTTTGAATTTTAAAGCTATCTCATTGGCTAAGACTCAATCACCAGCATCCAATAGTATCAAACCTTTACCCTTTATAAATGCAATTAAGAGTGATTTTGGGCATCTTGATAAAGGCTACGGCGGAAACGCGTAGAGCTGCCCACACTCTCATTATACACTGTGTTTGGACTACACAGTTTACTAACCGGAGCCGGCACAGACTGTTTTTTAGAAAGCCACATCAAATTATTTACTTGCCGCCAACAATACAATCAGATATGTCAAGCCGGTAACGGCTCAAAGTCACAAGCAGTGTCTATGAACTGAGACACACAGATCATCCTACATCTGCCACAGCTTGCAGCTATAGACTGTAGCAACAGCCTTTCAATTACAAACCTTGCAACGGATGTCAGTTGCTAACAAAGCACACAGAGATCATTCCAACTTGGGAACCACAAGAAACCACAGACCTGCAAAAGAACGTATCCCATACTGAATGATAGCATTGGGACATCGTCACCTTAGGAAGGTTTTGCAGATAACACTCTATCACAGGATCCACAGCTATTATTAATAGCACATCTTTATAATTAGGTATTGCATATACCTCTCCGGATCACTCCTGCACTTTTAACCTGCTAAAGAAACGCTAAGAACGGATAATACCAACACTCAGGATCCACAGCTATTACTAATAGCATTCCATCATTCATCATCATTTGGTATTTTATATACCCCCTTGGATTATCAGCTCATTCTATAAGGCTGATCTCAAGGCAGACATAAATCTCTATCCTTTTTCAACGAAGTTTGCCACTTGCTAAAAGTAGTATTGAAAGACACTACATCCAAAGGTACATTTTAATCATTGTTTTTATTTAAAGATATCATCTATCTATTGGTGTTTAAAAATAAGACGGCTATTTAGTGACATTTTCTATTTTTGTCTTAATCCACTGCAGTGTGATATACTAGTTTTTTATGTATCAGACATTTTACAACAAAGTAATCTTTTACACAAAGATTATCTTCTTTTTTAATTATCGTATGAGCTCATATGAATCGATATTGTATCAAATCTTATACAACATTGTTTTAAATTTCGAAAATTTTGAATATTTACTTCTGCCATCTTTTGTTAGTTGCATCATTGTATTAAAAATGCACTTATTTAAATCTTATACTGTTTTAGTTGAAATTCTTATTAGTTTTAGAAGTTATACTATTATTTATTTTGCATATTGCACTGAGTAACATGTAATCACTAACACAACATAGAAATCAAACGCACCCCTTAGTATAGTTTTATATTAACGTAAGTATAAAAAATGTATCTACAAACACAAGTATTATATATTATACTCATTTATCTTTACCATTATTTCTTGACATATAATAGCTCCCCTCACCTGTTCTAATCACTCATTACACCGATAATTGTTTGGAGGAACTTTTATCATTCTGTAGGGTTTAGAGCTCTCTTGTAAATCACAAATTTCACATTTTAAGGTGCACTCACTCCACCCTGTTTTGTAATAGGAGGTAAAGGCCATGCCCTACCTCAGGATAAGTCTGTTAAGATGAGGGGTAAACAAAATTATTTTCGTTCCTTTCAAAATTTTAAAGGAGTACCCTCTGCTTCCTCTTCCTCCACAAAGCAGGAAGGGAATTTTGCTTAACCCAAGTCAGTCTGGAGACCCAACCAGGCTTGGAATAAAGGTAAACGTAGCAACAGCGGGCTTCTTGGATTAAAGACAGCATGAAGGGGCGGCCCCCGATCCGGACCGGATCTAGTAGGGGCAGACTTTCTTTCTTTGCTCAGGCTTGGGCAAGAGATGTTCAGGACCCCTGGGCATTGGAAATCGTGACCCACGGGTATCAACTGGAATTCAAGGATTTTCTCCCAAGAGGGAGATTTCATCTTTCACGATTGTCTGTAGACCAGATAAAAAGAGAGGCGTTCTTACGCTGTGTAAAAGACCTCTCTACCATGGGAGTAATTTGTCCAGTTCCAAAACTGGAACAGGGGCAGGGGTTTTACTCAAATCTTTTCGTGGTTCCCAAAAAAGAAGGAACTTTCAGACCCATCTTAGAGCTCAAGTGTCTAAACATGTTTCTCAGAGTCCCATCGTTCAAGATGGAGGCTATACGAACAATCTTACCAATGATTCAGGAGGTTCAATATATGACTAATGTGGACTTGAAGGATGCATACCTTCATATCCGTATTCACAAGGATCATCATCAGTTCCTAAGGTTTGCCTTCCTGGACAAACATTTTCAGTTTGTGGCTCTTCCCTTCAGGTTGGCCACAGCACCCAGGTTCTTCACAAAGGTTCTAGGGTCCCTTCTGGCGGTTCTCAGACCGCGGGGAAGTGGCGCCTTATCTGGACGATATTTTGATTCAGGCGTCAACTTATCATCTGACAAAATCTCACACGGACACAGTGTTGTCTTTCCTGAGAACTCACGGTTGGAAGGTGAACATAGAAAATAGTTCACTAGTTCCACGGACAAGGGTTCCTTTCTTGGGAACTCTGATAGACTCGGTAGACATGAAAATATTTCTGACGGAGGTCAGAAAATCAAAGATTCTAAATACTTCCCGAGCACTTCAGTCCATTCCTCGGCCATTAGTGGCTCAGTGTATGGAGGTCATTGGATTAATGGTAGCGGCAATGGACATCATTCTGTTTGCTCGCTTTCATCTCAGACCACTGCAGCTGTGCATGCTCGGACAGTGGAATGGGGACTATGCGAATTTATCTCCTCAGATAAATCTGGATCAAGAGACCAGAGACTCTCTTCTTTGGTGGTTGTCGCCGGATCATCTGTCCCAGGGGACGTGTTTCCGCAGACCCTCATGGATGATAGTGACAACGGATGCCAGTCTACTGGGCTGGGGTGCAGTCTGGAATTCCCTGAAGGTTCAGGGTGTTTGGACTCAGGTGGAGTCTCTACTCCCAATCAATATTCTGGAACTGAGAGCAATATTCAATGCGCTTAAGGCGTGGCCTCAGTTGGCTTCGGCCAAATTCATCAGATTCCAGTCGGACAATATCACGGCTGTGGCGTATATCAATCAGCAGGGGGGAACAAGGAGTTCCTTAGCGATGATAGAAGTATCAAAGATAATCCGATGGACGGAGGCCCACTCTTGCTATCTATCGGCAATCTACGTCCCAGGAGTAGAGAACTGGGAAGCGGATTTTCTAAGTCGTCAGACTTTTCATCCGGGGGAGTGGGAACTCCACCCGGAGGTGTTTGCCTCATTGATTCGCCAATGGGGCAGACCGGAATTAGATCTGATGGCATCTCGTCAGAATGCCAAGCTTCCACGTTACGGATCCAAGTCGAGGGATCCTCAGGCCGAACTGATGGATGCCTTGGCAGTGCCTTGGTCGTTCAGCCTAGCTTATGTGTTTCCACCGTTTCCTCTCCTTCCATGCGTGATTGCTCGGATCAAATAGGAGAGAGCTTCAGTAATCCTGTTAGCGCCTGCGTGGCCACTCAGGACTTGGTATGCGGATCTAGTGGACATGTCCTCTCTGCCTCCGTGGAAACTTCCTTTGAGACAGGACCTTCTCATTCAAGGTCCTTTCCAACATCCAAATCTAAATTCTCTGCAGCTGACTGCTTGAAGATTGAACGCTTGATTTTATCTAAGCGGGGATTCTCTGATTCGTTCATCAATACTTTGATACAGGCTCGTAAGCCTGTCACTAGAAAAATCTATCATAAGATATGGCGTAAATATCTTTATTGGTGTGAATCCAAGGGTTACTCATGGAGTAAAGTTAGGATTCCCAGGATTCTGTCTTTTCTCCAAGAAGGATTGGAGAAAGGGTTATCAGCAAGTTCCTTAAAGGGACAGATTTCTGCTTTGTCAATTTTGCTTCACAAACGTTTGGCAGATGTGCCGGATGTTCAGTCTTTTTGTCAGGCTCTATCCAGAATTAATCCTGTATTTAGACCAATTACTCCTCCCTGGAGTTTGAATTTAGTTCTTAGAGTTCTTCAAGGGGTTCCGTTTGAACCCATGCATTCCATAGATATTCTGCTCGAAGAGTTTCTAAGCTTTCAGCGTTACAATGTGATTCGCCTTATCTCATATTTCATTCTGATGAGGTGGTGTTACGTACCAAACCTGGATTTCTTCCTAAGGTTGTTTCAATTAAGAATATTAATCAGGAAATTGTTGTTCCTTCCTTGTGTCCTAATCCTTCTTCTAAGAAGGAGCGTCTGTTACATAACCTGGACGTGGTTCGTGCCTTGAAGTTTTACTTACAGGCAACCAAGGATTTCCGTCAATCATCTTCACTATTCATTGTTTATTCTGGAAAGCGTAGGGGTCAGAAAGCTACGGCTACCTCTTTCTTTTTGGCTGAGGATTATCATCCGCCTGGCATATGAGACTGCTGAACAGCAGCCTCCTGAAAGAATTATGGCTCATTCTACTAGGGCTGTGGCTTCCACATGGGCTTTTAAAAACTATGCTTCTGTTGAACAGATTTGTAAGGCTGCGACTTGGTCGCCCCTTCATACTTTTTCTAAATTTTACAAATTTGATACTTTTGCTTCTTCTGAGGCTGTTTGTGGGAGAAAGGTTCTTCAAGCAGTGGTGCCTTCCGTTTAGGTCTCTGTCTTGTCCCTCCCTTTCATCCGTGTCCTGTAGCTTTGGTATTGTATCCCACAAGTAAGGATGAAATCCGTGGACTCGTCGTATCTTGTAGAAAAAAAGGAAATTTATGCTTACCTGATAAATTGATTTCTTCTACGATACGACGAGTCCACGGCCCTCCCTGTCATTTTAAGACCGATTATATTTTATTTTTACGACTTCAGTCACCTCTGCACCTTTAGCTTTTCCTTTCTCTTCCTAAACCTTCGGTTGAATGACTGAGGGTGGAGGGAAGGGAGGAGCTATATATACAGCTCTGCTGTGGTGCTCTTTGCCACTTCCTGTTAGCAGGAGGATAATATCCCACAAGTAAGGATGAAATCCGTGGACTCGTCATATCGTAAAAGAAATCAATTTATCAGGTAAGCATAAATTTCCTTTTTATGATGCTTATGTGATATCTCTTGCAGTGGTGGATAGCGGCAGTAACTGGGCGGTGTGCGGGCGAAGTTCTGGCACGGTTATTATGCCAGTGTCTCGAGGGGCATGTCATATGGTCAGGATGGAGGTGATGCCACTCTTTGCTGGGTATCTTCCTTACCCTGAAGTGCGACTCTTCAAATACTTGCCTCACCACTCCCAACAACTCGGTGCAGGTGAGTATGGCCCTGTGACACACGGGCTCATTTGGGGCATTCAGCTGAAACAGAGGGTAAACCCACTTATGTTGTGTGTCACATGTGTTTGTTCCACTCACATTGATTCTCCTATGTCCCACAGATAGCTGGATAGAGAACGACTCTGTTTCTGTGGAGGATCCATGTGAAGCTCCCAGCGGACAAGTTCGCAGCATCAATGCCCCTCCAGGGCCCACAAATTCATCCTCGGAGCAGAAGGGACTCCCACTGCCGAGGCTTCAGCCTTTCCATACTGGGCAGGTCAACAATGACAGCGCAGGGCGACAGATTCTTGTGCTTCCCAGCACAGATGACCATGTGCTTGAGGTGAACGTAACATGACCCTACGCCCCACAAGGGGTGAGAGAAACATGTATGGTATATGAACTGCTAGGGGTGGGACTTGGACATAGAGGGAATGTGCTGCTTCAGGGCACACCTCTGCAGAGCTTGTGGACTCAGCATTTTTCTGTGGTTGCTGACAAGTCGGGTGGTGCAATATTCTGCACAGCAGAAAACATAGAAACATTATCAGCAGACCTCTCTCGGAGTGTGGGGGTGAATCTGAGACATTCTGCAAGGTTCAGCCGTTGTCTGGAAATCTCAGGATGAAACATGCAAATGCCAGAGCTATCTCATGTGTTACTGGAATATTCACATGCGATCTGCAGCCCTCGGACCACAAACGCGTAGTCAAGTGAGCAGAAGCTCCAACAGCTGAATAAAATCCACACTTGCTAGCCTGGAAAATCAGTGACATTGTGCAGAACCATGAGACTGGGAGAGCAGCACACAGGGGGATAAAGAGTGCCAGAAAGCAGTGTGTGGGGAGAGTACAGAGTAATAGGAGAGAGTGCTGTGTAGAGAGTGTGGAGTAATAGGAGAGAGTGCTGTGTAGAGAGTGTGGAGTAATAGGAGAGAGTGCTGTGTACAGAGTGAGGAGTAATAGGAGAGAGTGCGGAGTAATAGGAGAGAGTGCTGTGTAGAGAGTGCTGTGTAGAGAGTGCGGAGTAATAGGAGAGAGTGCTGCGTAGAGAGTGCGGAGTAATAAGAGAGAGTGCTGTGTAGAGAGTGCTCTGTAGAGAGTGCGGAGTAATAGAGTGTGCAGTAATAGGAGAGTGTGCGGAGTAATGGGAGAGCATAATGTTTGTAGTGAGAGTGAAAGATGAAGGGAAGAGTGTTGTGTGTAGTGAGTGCAGGGGGGGTGAGAGTGCTGTGTGTAGTGAGTGCAGGGGGGTGAGAGTGCTGTGTGTAGTGAGTGCAGGAGGGTGAGAGTGCTGTGTGTAGTGAGTGCAGGAGGGTGAGAGTGCTGTGTAGTGAGTGCAGGGGGGGAGTGCTGTGTGTAGTGAGTGCAGGGGGAGAGTGCTGTGTGTAGTGAGTGCAGGGGGGTGAGAGTGCTGTGTGTAGTGAGTGCAGGAGGGTGAAAGTGCTGTGCGTAGTGAGTGCAGGGGGGGAGAGTGCTGTGCGTAGTGAGTGCAGGGAGGGAGAGTGCTGTGTGTAGTGAGTGTAGGGGGGGAGAGTGCTGTGTGTAGTGAGTGCAGGGGGTGTGAGTGCTGTGTGTAGTGAGTGCAGGGGGTGTGAGTGCTGTGTGTAGTGAGTGCAGGGGGGGTGAGAGTGCTGTGTGTAGTGAGTGCAGGGGGGTGAGAGTGCTGTGTGTAGTAAGTGCATGGCGGGTGAGAGTGCTGTGCATAGTGAGTGCAGGGAGGGAGAGTGCTGTGTGTAGTGAGTGCAGGGAGGGAGAGTGCTGTGTGTAGTGAGTGCAGGGGGGGGGAAGAGTGCTGGGTGTAGTGAGTACAGGGGGAGGAGAAGCATGCAGGGGGAGGGGAAGAGTGATGTGTGTAGTGAATGCAGGAGATTAGATAAGTGTGCTGGAGAGCAGTGTGTGAGAAGAGTGCTGTGCGTAGTGAGAGTGCGGGAGATTAGATAAGTGTGCCGGAGAGTAGTGTATGAGGAGAGTGCTGTGTGTAGTGAGAGTGGAGGAGATTAGATAAGTGTGCCAGAGAGCAGTGTATGAGGAGAGTGCTGGAGATTAGATAAGTGTGTCAGAGCGCAGTCTATAAGGAGAGTGCTGTGAGTAGTGAGAGTGCAGGAGATTAGTGTTTTAGAAGAGTGCTGTGTGTAATGAGAGAGCGGGAGATTAGATAAATTTGCTAGAGAGCAGTGAATGAGAAGATGTGTGTAGTGAGAGTGCGGAAGATTAGATAAGTGTGCCAGAGAGCAGTCTATAAGGAGAGTGCTGTGAGTAGTGAGAGTGCAGGAGATTAGATAAATGTGCCGGAGAGCAGTGTATGAGAAGAGTGCTGGAGAGCAGTGTATGAGAAGAGTGCTGGAGAGCAGTGTATGAGAGGAGTGATGTGTATGGAGAGAATGCAGATTAGGTAAGTGTGCCTGAGCAGTGTATGAGAAGAGTGCAGATTAGGGAAAAGTGCCAGAAGGCAGTGTATGAGAGGAATGCTGTAAAGTAGTGAGAGTGCGGGAGATTAGATAAGTGTGCCAGAGAGCAGTGTATGAGGAGAGTGCAGGAGATTAGATTAGTGTGCTGAAGAGGTGTGTACGAGAAGAGTGCTGTGTGTAGTGAGAGTGCAGGAGATTAGATAACTATGCCGAAGGGTAGTGTATGAGTAGAGTGCTGTGTGTAGTGAGTGCAGGAGATTAGATAAGTGTGCCAGAGAGCAGTGTATGAGAGGAGTGGTGTAAAGTAGTGAGAGTGCGGGAGATTAGATAAGTGTGCCAGAGAGCAGTGTATGAGAAAAGTGCTGAGAAGTGAGAGTGCAGGAGATTAGATAAGTGTGCCGGAGTGCAGTGTATGAGGAGAGTGCGGTCTGTAGTGAGAGTGCAGGAGATTAGATACGTGTGCCGGAGAGTAGTGTATGAGAAGAGTGCTGTGTGTAGTGAGAGTGCAGGAGATTAGATAAGTGTGCCGGAGAGCAGTGTATGAGAGGAGTGCTGTGTATGGGGAGAGTGCAGATTAGGGAAGTGTGCCTGAGCAGTGTATGAGAAGAGTGCTGTGTATGGGGAGAGTGCAGATTAGGGAAAAGTGCCAGAAGGCAGTGTATGAGGAGAGTGTTGTGTGTAGCGAGAGTGCATGAGATTAGATAAATGTGCTGGCGAGCAGTGTATGAGAAGAGTGCTGTGAGTAGTGAGAGTGTGGGAGATTAGATAAGTGTGCCAGAGAGTAGTGTTTTAGAAGAGTGCTATGTGTAATGAGAGTTGCGGGAGATTAGATAAATTTGCTGGAGAGCAGTGAATGAGAAGATGTGTGTAGTGAGTGCAGGAGATTAGATAAGTGTGCCAGAGAGTAGTGTTTTAGAAGAGTGCTATGTGTAATGAGAGTGCAGGAGATTAGATAAGTGTGCCGAAGAGCAGTAAATGAGAAGATGTGTGTAGTGAGAGTGCGGGAGATTAGATAAATGTCCCGGAGAGCAGTGTATGAGAAGAGTGCTGTGTATGGGGAGAGTGCAGATTTAGGGAAGTGTGCCGGAGAGCAGTGTACAAGAAGAGTGCTGATTAGGGAAGTGTTTCTGAGCAGTGTATGGGGAGAGTGCAGATTAGGGAAGTGTGCCTGAGCAGTGTATGAGAAGAGGGCAGATTAGGGAAGAGGGCTGGAGAGCAGTGTATAAGGGAAGAGTGCTGTGTGTAGCGAGAGTACAGAAGATTAGATAAGTGTGCCTGGAGAGGAGTGCTGTGTGTAGTGAGAGTGCAGGAGATTAGATAAGTGTGCCGGAGAGCAGTGTATGAGGAGAGTGCTGTGTATGGAGAGAGTGCAGATTAGGGAAGTGTGCCGGAGCAGTGTATGGGGAGAGTGCCGTAAGGGAGTGTATGAGGAGAGTGTTGTGTGTAGCGAGAGTGCATGAGATTAGATAAATGAGCTGGAGAGCAGTATATTAGAGGAGTGCTGTATATGGAGAGAGTGCAGATTAGGGAAGTGTGCCGGAGTAGTGTATGGGGAGAAGAGTGCACATTACAGAAGTGTGCCGGAACAGTGTATGAGAAAAATGCTGTGTATGGGGAGAGTGCAGATTAGGGAAGAGTGCTGTGTGTAGTGAGAGTGCAGAAGATTAGATAAGTGTGCCGGAGAGTAGTGAATAAGATGTGTGTAGTGTTAGTGCAGGAGATTAGATAAGTGTGCTGGAGAGGAGTGTATGAGAAGAGTGCTGTGAGTAGTGAGAGTGCAGGAGATTAGATACGTGTGCTGGAGAGGAGTGTATGAGAAGAATGCTGTGAGTAGTGAGAGTGCAGGAAATTAGATAAGTGTGCCGGAGAGCAGTGTATGAGAAGAGTGCTCTGTGTAGTGAGAGTATAGGGAAGTGTGCCGGGGAGCAGTGTATGAGGAGAGTGCTGTGTGTAGTGAGAGTGCAGGAGATTAGATAAGTGTGCCAGAGAGCAGTGTATGAGAAGAGTGCTCTGTGTAATGAGAGTATAGGAGATTACATAAGTGTGCCAGAGAGCAGTGTATGAGGAGAGTGCTGTGTGTAGTGAGAGTGTGGGAGATTAGATAAGTGTGCTAGAGAGCAGTGTATGAGAAGAGTGCTGTGTATGGGGAGATTACAGATTAGGGAAGTGTGCCTGAGCAGTGTATGGGGAGAGTGCAGATTTGGGAAGAGTGCCGGAGAGAAGTGTATGAGGAGAGTGCTGTGTGTAGTGAGAGTGCCGGAGATTAGATAAGTGTGCTAGAGAGCAGTGTAAGGAGAGTGCTGTGTATGGGGAGATTACAGATTAGGGAAGTGTGCCTGAGCAGTGTATGGGGAGAGTGCAGATTTGGGGAGAGTGCCAGAGAGCAGTGTATAAGGAGAGTGCAGGAGATTAGATAAGTGTGCCAGAGAGCAGTGTATGAGGAGAGTGAGAGTGCATGAGAGGGAAGGGGGGAGAGTGTGATATGGATTTTGATGTCCTGTTGTGGTTGGCTGCTCATGTTGCACAGAGGGGATACTTGCTGCATTACTGGAATTACTGGGAGATACAGGGAGTATACTTGAACTTGGGTTAAAATTAGAATATAATTGCAATTTTCACTTGATGCAAGCAAAGGAATGGTCAAGTATATCTGGGCCTAGAGCCTTCGTGTTGCATGGAAGTCAAACTGGGATTTCTCATTACTTGTAATAGGAACTCTGGATCTTCTTTATCACATGGGATGGGGGAGGAGACTCTGGCCTTATCTATTACACGGGATGTGGGGGAGACTCTGGGCTTCTCTATCATATGGGATGGGGTCGAGAATCTGGGATCATCTATTACATGGGATGGTGGAGGAGACTCTAGGCTTCTCTTTATCACATGGGATGGGGTAAGAGACACTTGGCTTCGCTATCACATGGGATGGGGAGGAGACTCTGGGCTTCTCTTTATCACATGGGATGGGGCAGTAGCCTGGGCTTTTCATCTATCACATGAGACAGGGTAGAAGACTGTAAGAATTCTCTATGGCACATGTAATGAAGAGTATGGTCCCTCAGTTGCATAAATTGGAGACTTTGTTGTGTGCCCTTGTTGAGCAAGGATCTGTGGACTCACCCAAGGACATGGGCAGTTTAGATCCTCGTATAACATGGGCACTAAGGACCCTTTACCAGAGTATTGAATATTCTATTGCTGTCAATCTCATGGGTAGGAAGAGCCTGTTATTTTTTTAGTTGCCCTACTTATCTACATGACATGGTGGGCTGGATTCTGCAGTGTCTCATCAGTAATGAAATATTGAACATCTTATCACTGAAGAGGTTATAGGTCTCTTGTAGACCCCTTGTCTAACAGGATATGAGATTGTGCAGACCCTATGTCGACCAGGTCAATGGTGGAGGGATTCTTCTGCTGGTTTGTTAACACAAGATCTGCCCTCATCATCATCGATAACAGATATAGAAAAAACAAACCCCAAAATGTTTCAGGTTAATGAGTTTAAAACTCAGATTTTTTTTATGAACACCATGAATATTGGTAACAATGTTACATACACTGCGAACGCTACTCACCAATAGGCTGGGCCTCTCCATATGCGTACACAGGACCAGCCTGGTACCCTATTAACTCTTTGCCTGTACACCCTATCATACACACTACTCTGCTCCCCAGCCTTTCCTTGCTGCCACAGCCTGTAGTATTAGGGCCTGGGAACCCTCCTTCCTTTGTGCCCTTACTGTATTATAAGTCGTGGGAGGAATGTTATATATATATATATATATATATATATATATATATGACCGCTCCTTCTGCCAGATAAATAAATACACGTGTTTTAAGAGAGTGTCTGTGTGTTTACTGCAAAGAACAAAAAGTATTTTCTGATACTGAGGAGCAGATTTGTCTCATCCTTATGAGGTAAGTGGTTGTTAAATAGTTCTATGTACAACTGGGAAAGGCAAAAACATTTCCGACATGTCTCTAGCCTCTCAGTCCCCTCCTCCTCCTCCAGATAAAATGTTAGCAGATTACATTACACATTTGTTGCTTTTTAATGTTGACTTACATAATGACAATGGGTGTCACTTTCCTCTGTTATTCCCTTTGCTAACACAGCTGCTTATATATCTGCTCATCTCTGGTGCACCCGTCACCTCCTCACAAAATGCTTAAATAATCATGTTCTCAAAAGGAGAAGACTCAGAATTCCATTTGAAATTACAAAAGGATGCCAGCAGCTGAGAGCTTTGTGAAAACTTCTTGTGCCACTATTTAGGGTTGAGCAGGTAGTTTGCCCAGAACCACCACCTCCTGCAGATCAGGGCAGGTTGGTTTATCAGCTGGGGCAACACTTCCTATTCTGCAGTTAGTTTTATATTTCTTGCAGAAAAACTTTTGATAGGGACATTTGGAGTTACATGAATTTCAGACATAATATCTTTATACACCAATCTAAATGCAAGGTTAATGGAATTCTTTATTGCCTTTCTCGGTTTTAAATGGTACTAGACAGGGTTGCCCCATTTTACCAATCCTGTTTGCCTTATCTATAGAAATACTTGCACAAAAAATTAGACAAAATCTGTTGATATAGGGAATTGAAATTCAGAACTCAGAGCACAAACTAGCCATATATGCAGACAATATCTTACTCTCCCTTACAAATATTAAACAATCCCTTCCTACCTTATTGGCATAATTTGAGGAATATGGAAAACACTCCACATTTCATTTGAACTTAGGTAAATCGGAAGTGTTAAAAATAAATGTTTTGACGAAAATCCTGAGAGACTATATTTAAAACCCATGTTTCCAGAACAGATTGAAACTAAGCTTCCTGAAAAAGGTGCAACCTGCCCCCTGCCAGAGCCTCTGAATTGGGGGCTGCACTGTCATGCAGACTTGGATGAGAGAGTAGATTTTTTTGGGATGCTTAAACTTGTACCAGTTTGAACTAGGCTTCCAGACAGAGCCAGAGGAACTTGGCTTCTGAGAAGAGGAATCGTATTTCTGATCCATGTTCTGACAAAAGGAACGAAAACAATTAGAAGCTTTAAATTTACCTTTGAACTTTGTGTCCTGAGGAAGAAAAGCTCCCTTACCTCTAGTAACAGTAGAGATAATAGAATCCAAGTCTTTCAGGTTGGGGGGTCTCAGAGGGCACAAGGGGTTTGGTTTCCTCGGGAGGTGAGGTTACTAATACATGTTTTAGAACTCTGTGCTATTTCTTTCATGTAAGTGGCAAGAGTCCATGAGCTAGTGACGTATGGGATATACATTCCTACTAGGAGGGGGCAAAGTTTCCCAAACCTCAAAATGCCTATAACTACAACTCCCACCTCACTCATACCTTAGTTTTACAAACTTTGCTTCCTATGGAGGTGTGAAGTAAGTTGTACTTGATTTCTTCTGTGAAAGGCGCTTCTAAGCATTTTAAAGCCCAATTCCTCTCAGAGTACAGTGTTTGTCAGAGGGATGTGAAGGGAGTATTGCCTATTGATTTTATGGTTTCACCTATGGGAAATCCTTTCAAATGCTCTCTGTAATCGGTCGCAGGGATTCATTCCTTGCCTCCCTTTTCAGATCGACGTTATACTCCTATACCATTACCTCTGCTGATATTTTTCAGTACTGGTTTGGCTGTCTGCTATATGTGGATAGGTGTCTTCTGGTAAGTATGTATCAGTTTTTTAAGACACTCAGCTATGTTTGGCACTTTATATTATACTGTAAAGTTTTAAATATATGCGTTTGCTTATATTTGCCATGAGTCAGGTCTATGTAAATTTCCCTTCTTTGCAAATTATCAGTTTCAGTATGGAAATTATGTTTGGGAAGATTATTTTAATTTTTCCTTACCTGGGGTTCCAGTTCTTTCAATTTGACTTTGTTTTCCAAAAATGTTTGCGTGCAATCTAGTCTCGCAAGGACGCAAAATGTGTTTTTTTTGCGCGAAGTTGTGTCTATAGTGACGCAAGTCTCGTAATTTCCTGCGTCTTTGTTGGTGTTAGTTATTTTGGCACAAAGTCACGCTTGTTATGACGCGAGTTGCGTCATTTCCTGGTGTTGGTTTTGGCGCGAAAAAAATTTCACTTCCTTTTGCGTCATACTTGGCGCCAATTTTTTTTTTTATATATTACCCCTCTTCCTTTAATGCTTCTGGTTCTCTTCATATTGTTAAGAGCTATGATGCCTATTTTTTTGCATCTTACTTTAGCATAAGCATTTTTTCCCATTCCTAAAACTGCTATATGAGGAAATTGGATATTTTGTTAATATGTTGTTTTTTCTTTTTTAGATTTTGCAAGATGTCTCAGTCAGATCCTGCCTCTGATGTTGCTGTAGAAACATGCTGCCTGAACACAGTTCTACCAAAGCTAAGTGTGTCTGTTGTAAATTAACTGATGTTATTTCTTCAGCTCAATTATGTGGCATCTGTCATGACAGGCTATTGCATGCTGATAATGTTTCTATTAGTACAAATACATTGTCTGTTGTTCCGTCAATGTATCTGATATTCCTGCAGATGTAAAGAATTATATTGCTGCAGCTATAGAAAAGGCTATGTCTGCTATTCCGCCTTCAAATAAAGGTAAAAGGTCTTTTAGAACTTCTCATAATTCTGATGAAATTTGTATTGACTGACAGCATACTGAAATATCCTCTGCTAATGAGGATCTCTCTGGTTCAGAGGATCCTGAATCAGACTCTGAAATTGACAAATCTTCCTATCTGTTTAAAATTAATTATATTCGCTCTTTGTTGAAGGAAGTTTTGGTTACTTTGGGTATTGAAGAGTCTAGTCCTCTTGATAACAAAGCCAGTAAACGTTTAAATTCTGTTTTTAAACCTCCTAAGGTTGCTCCTGAGGTTTTTCCTATTCCAGATTCTGTTTCTGATATGATTACTAAGGAATGGTCTAAGCCTAGTTCTTCTTTTAATCCTTCTTCTAGGTTTAAGAAGTTGTATCCTTTACCTGTGGCTAATTTGGAGTTTTGGTAAAAAGTCCCTAAAGTTGATGGGGCTATTTCCACTCTTGCCAAATGTACTATGTATGGAAGATAGTACTTCTTTTAAGGATCCTTTAGATAGAAAGATTGAATCTTATCTCAGAAAAGCTTATTTACATTCTGGTTATATTGTTAGACCTGCCATTTCTATGGCTGATGTGGCTGCTGCTTCAACTTTTTGGTGTTACAGTTAAGCTTGTCAGGTAGAAGATTCTGATTTGTCTAGCATTGTTCTGCTGCTTTAACATGCTAATCATTTCATTTGTGATGCTATATTTGACATTAAGATCAATGTTAAATCTATGTCTTTAGCTATTTCTTTCATGTAATTGGCAAGAGTCCATGAGCTAGTGACGTATGGGATATACAATCCTACCAGGAGGGGCAAAGTTTCCCAAACCTAAAAATGCCTATAAATACACCCCTCACCACACCCACAATTCAGTTTTACAAACTTTGCCTCCTATGGATGTGGTGAAGTAAGTTTGTGCTAAGATTTCTACGTTGACATGCGCTTCTCAGCATTTTGAAGCCCGATTCCTCTCAGAGTACAGCGAATGTCAGAGGGATGTGAAGGGAGTATCACCTATTGAATGCAATGGTCTTCCTAACGGGGATCTATTTCATAGGTTCTCTGTTATCGGTCGTAGAGATTCATCTCCTACCTCCCTTTTCAGATCAATATACTCTCATATACCATTACCTCTACTGATAACTGTTTCAGTACTGGTTTGGCTATCTGCTATATGTGGATGGGTGTCTTTTCGGTAAGTATGTTTTTTATTATTTAAGACACCCCAGCTATGGTTTGGCACTTTATGCATTTATATAAGGTTCTAAATATATGTATTGTACTTATATTTGCCATGAGTCAGGTTCATGTATTTCCTTGTGCAGACTGTCAGTTTCATATTTGGGGAAAATAAACATTTTAAGAAATATTTTTCTTACCTGGGGTTTAGTCTTTTTTTCAAAATTGACTACATTTTTCTTTTACAAAGATATGACGAGTCCACGGATTTCATCCTTACTTGTGGGATATTAACCTCCTGCTAACAGAAAGTGGCAAAGAGCATTACAGCAGAGCTGTATATATAACCCCTCCCCTTCCCCTCCACCCCCAGTCATTCTGTGCCTGTGTTATACTAGGAGGACATGGTAAAGTGAGGTGTTAGTTTTAGTTTCTTCAATCAAGAAATTTTATTTTAAATGGTACCGGTGCATACTATTTTCCTCAGGGGGATATGGAAGAAGATTTCTGCCCTGAGGTTTGATGATCTTAGCATTTGTAACTAAGATCCACGCTGGTTCTCACAAGACTTCTGAAGGTAACCATGAGACATCTTCAGTGTGGAGACCGGTTTCATGCTACAAGCAGCATTAAGGTATGCAGCCTTTTTTTCTGAGGAGACTTGGTGTATCAGAACTAGCTGGCATTATTTCCCTGTATGGGAATGGGGTAAGCAGTAAAACCTATTTTAATAAGAGGGGTATTACTGGAGTCCCTATTTTATATTTATCATTAGTTGATATTTGGGCATTATGTGACATGGGAGACGATATGTTTTTTTATTTTTGGCACTTAAAACTTATTGGTTTTATGCTTGAGGGTTATATTGTGTGTGTATTTTTACTTTAGTGCAAAACTGCATTTCCATGTGGTGTTGTTTGGGCCTACTCTGACTTTTCACCTTAAGGGGCAGAGCCTATTTTGGCACAATTTCTTCAGGCTTAGCAGCAGCAAACAGTAACTTGTGGCTCCTGGACTGTGTAGCTGGTCTGAAGGGTTGGAAACTTGATTCGAAGTACCCTGGGGGCAGGTAGGCGCCACAGCAGAGCTGTGGCGAGGTGCAGAGTGTATTTTTATCTATCTTTTGACTACATGTTGATATAAGTACTTCTAAAGCCTTATTTCTGCCCTTGCTTCTGGGTGCAGTAATTTTTGGATTAACCAACAATATTAAGTTAAATATGGGAATAATTTAACGTTTTTTGTGCATTTTGGAAAAATTGTTCACTTTTTCTTTTTTTAAAGGCACAGTACACGTTTTTTCTAATGTTTATTTTATGCTATAAATAAGTGTTTAAACGACTTTTGTGGTATTACTAGTCTGTTCAACATGTCTGACATTGAGGTTTCTCATTGTTCTATGTGTTTAGAAGCTATTGTGCAACCCCCTCTAACATTGTGTAAATCAGTTGGGCAGAGGCCCATTCTTGTCATCTGTCAGCGATCAAAAATACATCAGAGCGCCAAACTTTGAGGCTGGGTCTATTTGCACTTATGTATAAAACTTCACAAATTCGAAATTAAAAATTATAACAATTTATTGGTTTTAACAATATTTAAAAATTACAATCAAAATTCATGGATCCATGCAGTTAACAGTTAAAAATATGTAAAATATGTTTTAAAATCACAAACAATTTGCAAACTTGTTGGTGGATGATTGGATATGCCCTCTTAATAATAATAGATCTGCAAAAGTGTTGGTACTATACAATGACTAACAGCCAATGTTAGTAACAATGTACAAACTTGAATCAATTCAGTTATACATGTAATCCATAATAAACAATGAATCTTAATGTGCTTAAACTGGATTATGTTAGCTGAAAGATTTGGATTGTTATGTATCAATGTTGTGTGCTAGTATTGTGGCCAGGTGAATGTGCTGGGCAAAAAATATAATACTGGTGTGCAGTGTGCCCGTGATTAATTAGTTAATGATATTTTGGGTCCCTAAGGTGTGAGGCAGATAATAAAACTTCCCTTGTGGTTTTCTTCTACGGAAAATATATAAAATATAACGGTGGTTTTCATTAATTATAAGAAAACATGCTTGAAAAATGTGCTTGAAAAATGTATATAGTGGGTGTTAAAATGTGATGTTCAGCACAAACGAAATTTGTAATAAAAAAATAGGCAGTGATACAAAATAAGCAGCGATAAAAAATAGGCAGCGATAAAAAATACCAGAAAGAAGAAAAATATATTCAGCAAAAGTTTATATAGTCAGTATAGTCCATATAAAAAAAGAAACTGGTGTGCGGCAAAAAATAGTTCAGCAAAGTAATAAGGTGTATAAGTGACAAACAGATCCAATACTTTGAAACAAAACTGGTGCCAAAAAATAAGTGTAAAAAATGTGAAATTCACAAGTTAGGTGGTTCGGGACCTTAAAGTCGTTTTAGCTGAGTCTTTTCCACAGATGCAGATATCCCCAGTTAAGATAGTGTGTGTCTCACAAAACGAGCCCAATTTTCTATGTGCAGATTACTCCTGAACACTGTGTGCGGACTTCATAGCGTGGATAAAAAAATGTGGTTCGATAATACTTCCCTCTGTTAAAAGAAATATATAATAGTGTAGATGGCTTTAACTAGTTTAATAATAGGAGAGCTACTTACCAGTCAACGCGTTTCAGTCATACACTGACCTTTTTCAAGACTCAGTGTATGACCGAAACGCGTTGACTGGTAAGTAGCTCTCCTATTATTAAACTAGTTAAAGCCATCTACACTATTATATATTTCTTTTAACAGAGGGAAGTATTATCGAACCACATTTTTTTATCCACGCTATGAAGTCCGCACACAGTGTTCAGGAGTAATCTGCACATAGAAAATTGGGCTCGTTTTGTGAGACACACACTATCTTAACTGGGGATATCTGCATCTGTGGAAAAGACTCAGCTAAAACGACTTTAAGGTCCCGAACCACCTAACTTGTGAATTTCACATTTTTTTACACTTATTTTTTGGCACCAGTTTTGTTTCAAAGTATTGGATCTGTTTGTCACTTATACACCTTATTACTTTGCTGAACTATTTTTTGCCGCACACCAGTTTCTTTTTTTATATTGACTATACTGACTATATAAACTTTTGCTGAATATATTTTTCTTCTTTTTGGTATTTTTTATCGCTGCCTATTTTTTATCGCTGCTTATTTTGTATCACTGCCTATTTTTTTATTACAAATTTCGTTTGTGCTGAACATCACATTTTAACACCCACTATATACATTTTTCAAGCACATTTTTCAAGCATGTTCTCTTATAATTAACGAAAACCACCGTTATATTTTATATATTTTCCGTAGAAGAAAACCACAAGGGAAGTTTTATTATCTGCCTCACACCTTAGGGACCCAAAATATCATTAACTAATTAATCACGGGCACACTGCACACCAGTATTATATTTTTTGCCCAGCACATTCACCTGGCCACAATACTAGCACACAACATTGATACATAACAATCCAAATCTTTCAGCTCACATAATCCAGTTTAAGCACATTAAGATTCATTGTTTATTATGGATTACATGTATAACTGAATTGATTCAAGTTTGTACATTGTTACTAACATTGGCTGTTAGTCATTGTATAGTACCAACACTTTTGCAGATCTATTATTATTAAGAGGGCATATCCAATCATCCACCAACAAGTTTGCAAATTGTTTGTGATTTTAAAACATATTTTATATATTTTTAACTGTTAACTGCATGGATCCATGAATTTTGATTGTAATTTTTAAATATTGTTAAAACCAATAAATTGTTATAATTTTTAATTTCGAATTTGTGAAGTTTTATACATAAGTGCAAATAGACCCAGCCTCAAAGTTTGGCGCTCTGATGTATTTTTGATCTTTAAACATATTTGCATTTGACCACTAGGGGTCATCCTATTGGAGCTAAGGGTCTGATATAGTAGGCGCTAAAGATATTCCCTTTACATCTGTCAGCGATCTACATCCCAGAGGTAGAGAACTGGGAAGCAGATTTTCTAAGTCGACAGACTTTTCATCCGGGGGAGTGGGAACTTCACCCGGAGGTATTTGCCTCATTGATTCTCAGATGGGGCAGACCAGAATTGGATTTGATGGCATCTCGTCAGAATGCCAAGCTTCCAAGATACGGATCCCGGTCAAGGGATCCTCAGGCCGAACTGATAGATGCCTTGGCAGTACCTTGGTTGTTCAGCCTAGCTTATGTGTTTCCGCCGTTTCCTCTCCTCCCACGCGTGATTGCTCGAATCAAACAGGAGAGAGCTTCAGTGATCCTGATAGCGCCTGCGTGGCCACGCAGGACTTGGTATGCGGATCTAGTGGACATGTCCTCTCTGCCACCGTGGAAACTTCCGTTGAGACAGGACCTTCTCATTCAAGGTCCTTTCCAACATCCAAATCTAATTTCTCTGCAACTGACTGCGTGGAGATTGAACGCTTGATTTTATCGAAGTGAGGATTCTCTAATTCAGTTATCTATACTTTGATACAGGCTAGAAAGCCTGTCACTAGAAAGATCTATCATAAGATATGGCGTAAATACCTTTTATTGGTGTGAATCCAAGGGTTACTCATGGAGTAAAGTTAGGATTCCTAGGATTTTGTCTTTTCTCCAAGAAGGATTGGAGAAAGGGTTATCAGCAAGTTCCTTAAAGGGACAAATTTCAGCTTTGTCAATTCTGTTTCACAAACGTTTGGCCATTGTATCAGATGTTCAGTCTTTTTGTCAGGCTCTATCTAGAATTAAGCCTGTATTTAGACCTATTACTTTGAATTTAGTTCTTCGAGTTCTGCAAGGGGTTCCGTTTGAACCTATGCATTCCATAGATATTAAACTATTATCTTGGAAAGTTCTGTTTTTGGTTGCTATTTCTTCTGCTCGAAGAGTTTCTGAGCTTTTAGCATTACAGTGTGATTCGCCTTATCTCCTATTTCATTCTGATAAGGTGGTTTTACGTACCAAACCTGCGCCAAATGCTAGACTTTATTGCGTCATTCTTGGCGCGAGAATTTTTTGGCGTGAAAGTACGTCCGTTGACGCAAGTTCGTCATTTGACACGAGTGTGTCATTTCCAGATGCTGTTGATGCCAAAAAATATTCGGTTATGTTGTGCGTCATACTTGGCGCCAAAATTTGTCATTAATTTTATACCCCATTGCTTTTTGCCTCTTGCCTTTTTCTATGTCAGAGGGCTATGCTATTTGCATTTTTTCCCATTCTTGAAACTGTCATATAAGGAAATTGATAATTTTGCTTTATATGTTGTTTTTTCTTTTACATTTTGCAAGATGTCTCAATCTGACCCTGTCTCAGAAGTATCTGTTGGAACTTTGCTGCCTGACATTGGTTCTACCAAAGCTAAGTGCATTTGTTGTAAGATTGTGGAAATTATATCTCCAAATGTCATTTGTAATAGTTGTCATGATAAACTTTTACATGCAGATTATGTGTCCATCAGTAATAGTACATTGCCGGTTACAGTTCCTTCAACTTCTAATGTACATGATATACCTATGAATTTTAAAGAATTTGTTACTGATTCTATTCAGAATGCTTTGTCTGCATTGTCTGCATTTCCGCCTTCTAATAAACGTAAAAGGTCTTTTAAAACTTCTCATAAAGTTGATGAAATTTCAAATGGCCAACAACATAATGATTTATCCTTCTCTGATGAGGATCTATCTGATTTCGAAGATCCCTCCTCAGATATTGACACTGACAAATCTACTTATTTATTTAAAATGGAGTATATTTGTTCTTTGTTAAAAGAAGTGTTAATTACTTTGGATATTGAGGAAGCCAGTCTTCTTGACGTTAAGACTAGTAAACGTTTAAACACTGTTTTTAAACCTCCTGTGGTTACTCCAGAGGTTTTTCCTATTCCTGATGCTATTTCTGATATGATTTCTAAGGAATGGAATAAGCCGAGTACTTCTTTTATTCCTTCTTCAAGGTTTAAAAAATTGTATCCTTTGCCAGCAATTTCAATAGAGTTTTGGGAAAAGATCCCCAAAGTTGATGGGGCTATTTCTACTCTTGCTAAACGTACCACTATTCCTATGGAAGACAGTACTTCTTTTAAAGATCCTTTAGATAGGAAACTTGAATCTTATCTAAGGAAAGCCTATTTATATTCAGGTCATCTTCTCAGGCCTGCAATTTCTTTGGCTGATGTTGCGGCTGCTTCAACTTTTTGGTTGGAGAATTTAGCGCAACAAGAATTGGATTCTGACATATCTAGCATTGTTCGCTTGCTGCAACATGCTAATCATTTTATTTGTGATCCCATTTTTGATATTATCAAAATTGATGTTAGATCCATGTCTTTAGCTATTTTAGCTAGAAGAGCTTTGTGGCTTAAATCTTGGAATGCTGATGAGACATCTAAGTCTAGATTACTATCTCTTTCTTTCCAAGGTAATAATTTATTTGGTTCTCAGTTGGATTCTATTATTTCAACATGTTACTGGGGGAAAGGGAGTTTTTTGCCTCAGGATAAAAAACCTAAGGCTAAATCTAAGGCTTCTAACCGTTTTCGTTCCTTTCGTCAAAATAAGGAACAAAAATCTAATCCTTCCCCCAAGGAATCTGTTTTCAATTGGAAGCCTTCCTCAAATTGGAATAAATCCAAGCCATTTAAGAAACCAAAGTCAGCCCCTAAGTCTGCATGAAGTTGCGGCCCTCATTCCAGCTCAGCTGGTAGGGGGCAGATTAAGGTTTTTCAAGGATGTTTGGATAAATTCTGTCCAAAATCAATGGATTCAGAGCATTGTCTCTCAGGGGTATCGAATAGGATTCAGAGTAAGACCTCTTGTGAGAAGATTTTTTCTCTCACGTATCCCAGCAAATCCAGTAAAAGCTTCCTGAAGTGTGTTTCAGACCTGAAGTTTTCAGGGGTAATCATGCCCGTTCCTTTTCAGGAACAAGGTCTGGAGTTTTATTAAAATCTATTCATTGTCCCAAAGAAGGAAAATTCATTCAGACCAGTTCTGGATCTGAAAATTTTGAATCGTTTTTAAGAGTACCAACTTTCAAGATGGTGACTATAAGGACTATTCTGCCTTTTGTTCAGCGAGGACATTATATGTCTTCAATAGACTTGCAGGATGCATACCTTCATATTCTGATTCATCAAGATCATTATCAGTTCCTTAGATTCTCTTTTCTAGACAAGCATTACCAATCTGTTGCTCTTCCATTTGGCCTAGCGACAGCTCTAAGAATCTTTTCAAAGGTTCTCGGTGCCCTGCTCTCTGTAACCAGAGAGCAGGGTATTGCGGTGTTTACTTATTTGGATGATATCTTGGTACTAGCTCAGTCTTTACGTTCTGCAGACTCTCACACAAATCAACTAGTGTTGTTTCTTCTAAAACATGATTGGAGGAGCAATTTACCAAAAAGTTTCTTGATTCCTCAGACAAGGGTCACCTTTTTAGGTTTCCAGATAGATTCAGTGTCCATGACTCTGTCTCTAACAGACAAGAGACGTTTAAAATTGGTTGCAGCCTGTCGGCACCTTCAGTCTCAGTCATTCCCTTCAGTGGCTATGTGCATGGAAGTTTTAGGCCTCATGACTGCAGCATCGGACGCGATTCCTTTTGCTCGTTTTCACATGAGACCTCTCCAGCTTTGTATGCTGAATAAATGGTGCAGGGATTATACAAAGTTATCACAATTAATATCCTTAAATCACAATGTTCGACTCTCTCTGACGTGGTGGTTAAATCACCAGCGTTTAGTTCAAGGGGCTTCTTTTGTTCGGCCAACCTAGACTGTGATCACTACAGATGCAAGTCTTTCAGGTTGGGGAGCTGTTTGGGGATCTCTGACAGCACAATGGGTTTGGAAATCTCAAGAGGCGAGATTACCAGAGGTTTTTCCTATTCCTGATGCTATTTCTGATATGATTTCTAAGGAATGGAATAAGCCGAGTACTTCTTTTATTCCTTCTTCAAGGTTTAAAAAATTGTATCCTTTGCCAGCAATTTCAATAGAGTTTTGGGAAAAGATCCCCAAAGTTGATGGGGCTATTTCTACTCTTGCTAAACGTACCACTATTCCTATGGAAGACAGTACTTCTTTTAAAGATCCTTTAGATAGGAAACTTGAATCTTATCTAAGGAAAGCCTATTTATATTCAGGTCATCTTCTCAGGCCTGCAATTTCTTTGGCTGATGTTGCGGCTGCTTCAACTTTTTGGTTGGAGAATTTAGCGCAACAAGAATTGGATTCTGACATATCTAGCATTGTTCGCTTGCTGCAACATGCTAATCATTTTATTTGTGATCCCATTTTTGATATTATCAAAATTGATGTTAGATCCATGTCTTTAGCTATTTTAGCTAGAAGAGCTTTGTGGCTTAAATCTTGGAATGCTGATGAGACATCTAAGTCTAGATTACTATCTCTTTCTTTCCAAGGTAATAATTTATTTGGTTCTCAGTTGGATTCTATTATTTCAACATGTTACTGGGGGAAAGGGAGTTTTTTGCCTCAGGATAAAAAACCTAAGGCTAAATCTAAGGCTTCTAACCGTTTTCGTTCCTTTCGTCAAAATAAGGAACAAAAATCTAATCCTTCCCCCAAGGAATCTGTTTTCAATTGGAAGCCTTCCTCAAATTGGAATAAATCCAAGCCATTTAAGAAACCAAAGTCAGCCCCTAAGTCTGCATGAAGTTGCGGCCCTCATTCCAGCTCAGCTGGTAGGGGGCAGATTAAGGTTTTTCAAGGATGTTTGGATAAATTCTGTCCAAAATCAATGGATTCAGAGCATTGTCTCTCAGGGGTATCGAATAGGATTCAGAGTAAGACCTCTTGTGAGAAGATTTTTTCTCTCACGTATCCCAGCAAATCCAGTAAAAGCTTCCTGAAGTGTGTTTCAGACCTGAAGTTTTCAGGGGTAATCATGCCCGTTCCTTTTCAGGAACAAGGTCTGGAGTTTTATTAAAATCTATTCATTGTCCCAAAGAAGGAAAATTCATTCAGACCAGTTCTGGATCTGAAAATTTTGAATCGTTTTTAAGAGTACCAACTTTCAAGATGGTGACTATAAGGACTATTCTGCCTTTTGTTCAGCAAGGACATTATATGTCTTCAATAGACTTGCAGGATGCATACCTTCATATTCTGATTCATCAAGATCATTATCAGTTCCTTAGATTCTCTTTTCTAGACAAGCATTACCAATCTGTTGCTCTTCCATTTGGCCTAGCAACAGCTCTAAGAATCTTTTCAAAGGTTCTCGGTGCCCTGCTCTCTGTAACCAGGCCTCATGACTGCAGCATCGGACGCGATTCCTTTTGCTCGTTTTCACATGAGACCTCTCCAGCTTTGTATGCTGAATAAATGGTGCAGGGATTATACAAAGTTATCACAATTAATATCCTTAAATCACAATGTTCGACTCTCTCTGACGTGGTGGTTAAATCACCAGCGTTTAGTTCAAGGGGCTTCTTTTGTTCGGCCAACCTAGACTGTGATCACTACAGATGCAAGTCTTTCAGGTTGGGGAGCTGTTTGGGGATCTCTGACAGCACAATGGGTTTGGAAATCTCAAGAGGCGAGATTACCAATCAATATTTTGGAACTCCGTGCGATTCTCAGAGTTCTTCAGTTTTGGCCTCTGTTGAAGAGAGAGCCGTTTATTTGTTTTCAGACAGACAATATCACAACTGTGTCATATGTCAATCATCAGGGTGGGACTCACAGTCCCCAAGCTATGAAATAAAAATCTCGGATACTTGCTTGGGCGGAATCCAGCTCCTGTCTAATCTCTGCGGTGCATATCCCAGGTGTAGACAATTGGGAGGCGGATTATCTCAGCCGCCAGACTTTACATCCGGGGGAGTGGTCCCTCCATCCAGATGTGTTTTCTCAGATTTTTCAGATGTGGGATCTTCCAGAGATAGATCTGATGGCCTCTCATCTAAACAAGAAACTTCCCAGATACCTGTCCAGGTCCAGGGATGTTCAGGCGGAAGCAGTGGATGCGCTGACACTTCCTTGGTGTTATCAACCTGCTTATATCTTCCCGCCTCTAGTTCTTCTTCCGAGAGTGATCTCTAAAGTCATCATGGAACAATCGTTTGTGTTGCTGGTGGCTCCAGCATGGCCTCACAGGTTTTGGTATGCAGATCTTGTTCGGATGTCCAGTTGCCAACCTTGGCCACTTCCATTAAGGCCAGACTTACTGTCTCAAGGTCCGTTTTTCCATCAGGATCTCAAATCATTAAATTTGAAGGTATGGAAATTGAACGCTTAGTGCTAAGTCATAGAGGTTTCTCTGACTCAGTGATTAATACTATGTTATAAGCTTGTAAATCTGTCTCTAGAAAGATTTATTATCGAGTTTGGAAGACTTACATTTCATGGTGTTCTTCTCATAAATTCTCTTGGCATTCTTTTAGAATTCCTAGAATTTTACAGTTTCTTCAGGATGGTTTGGATAAGGGTTTGTCTGCAAGTTCCTTGAAGGGACAAATCTCTGCTCTTTTTGTTTTATTTCACAGAAAGATTGCTAAACTTCCTGATATTCACTGTTTTGTACAGGCTTTAGTTCGTATTAAGCCTCTCATTAAATCAATTTCTCCTCCTTGGAGTCTTAATTTGGTTTTGAGGGCGTTACAGGCTTCTCCGTGTGAGCCTATGCATTCTTTGGACATTAAACTACTTTCTTGGAAAGTGTTGTTCCTTTTGGCCATATCTTCTGCTAGAAGAGTTTCTGAGCTATCTGATCTTTCTTGTGAATCTCCTTTTCTGATTTTTCATCAGGATAAGGCGGTTTTGCGGACTTCATTTAAATTTTTACCTAAAGTTGTGAATTCTAACAACATTAGTAGAGAAATTGTTGTCCCTTCCTTGTGTCCTAATCCTAAGAATTCTTTGGAAAGATCCTTACATTCTTTGGATGTGTTAAGAGCTTTGAAATATTATGTTGAAGCTACTAAAGATTTCAGGAAGACTTCTAGTCTATATGTTATATTTTCTGGTCCTAGGTCAGAAGGCTTCTGCTATTTCCTTGGCTTCTTGGTTAAAGCTTTTGATTCATCAAGCTTATTTAGAGTCGGGTTAGGCCCCGCCTCAGAGAATTACAGCTCATTCTACTAGATCAGTCTCCACTTCGTGGGCTTTTAAGAATGAAGCGTCAGTTGATCAAATTTGCAGAGCGGCAACTTGGTCTTCTTTACATACATTTACTAAATTCTACCGTTTTGATGTATTCGCTTCTTCAGAAGCAGTTTTTGGTAGAAAAGTTCTTCAGGCAGCTATTTCAGTTTGATTCTTCTCCTGATGTTTTAAGTTTTTCTTGTCATTTATAGAATAAACTTATATTTTGGGTTGTGGATTATTTTTTCAGTGGATTATGGCTGTTGTTTATATTTATCCCTCCCTCTCTAGTGACTCTTGTGTGGAGTTCCACATCTTGGGTATTGATTTCCCATACGTCACTAGCTCATGGACTCTTGCCAATTACATGAAAGAAAACATAATTTATGTAAGCATTTACCTGATAAATGTATTTCTTTCATATTGGCAAGACTCCATGAGGCCCACCCTTTTTTATGGTGGTTATGATGTTTTTTTTTGTATAAAGCACAATTATTTTTAGGTTTGGGAAACTTTGCTCCTCCTGGTAGGATTGTATATCCCATACGTCACTAGCTCATGGACTCTTGCCAATATGAAAGAAATTAATTTATCAGGTAAATTCTTACATAAATTATGTTTTTAGCTAAAAGAGCTTTATGGCTTAAATCTTGGAATGCTGACATGGTGTCTAAATCTAGATTACTATCTATCTTTCCAGGGTAAGAATTTATTTGTTTTTTTTTACCCCAAGATAAAAAGTCTAAGGGTAAATTTAAGGCTCAATAGAAAAAGCAAAAAAGGCAAGGCAGGGCAAGCAGGAAAAATTAAAACTTAACGTTTATTGCCAGAAAAAAACAAGTAGATAAAATGCAAAAAAAATGTAAGGCTCCTAATCGTTTTCGTTCCTTTCGTCAGAATAAGGAACAAAAGACTACTCCTTCTCCTAAGGCCTCTGGTTCCAATTGGAGACCATCTTCAAATTGGAATAAAACCAAGCCTTCTAAAAAACCAAATCCAGCCCCCAAGACTGCATGAAGGTATGGCCCTCAATCCAGTTCAGCTGGTGGGGGGCAGATTGAAATTATTTCAGGAAATTTGGTCAAGTACTGTTCAGAATCAGTGGATTCAGAATATTGTGTCTCAGGGGTATCAAATAGGTTTCAGAATAAGACCTCCCGTGGGAAGATTCTTATATTCCAACAAATCCTGTGAAGGCTCAGGCTTTCCTGAAATGTATTTCAGATCTAGAGCTTTCAGGGGTGATTGTTCCAGTTCCTCTACAGGAACAGGGTTTGGGGTTCTATTCAAATCTATTCATTGTCCCAAAAAAAAGAGAATTCTTTCAGACCAGTTCTGGATCTGAAACTTATAAATCATTTTGTAAGAGTCCCAACTTTCAAGATGGTGACTATTAGGACTATTCTACCTTTTGTTCAGCAAGGGCATTTTATGTCCACAATAGACAAACAAGATGCTTATCTTCATATTCCAATTCATCCAGATTACTATCGGTTTCTGAGATTCTCTTTTCTAGACGAGCATTACCAGTTTGACGCTTTTCCATTTGGCCTAGCGACAGCTCCAAGAATCTTTTTGAAAGTTCTCTGTGTCCTATCTGTAATCAGAGAGCAGGGTATTGCCGTGTTTCCTTATTTGGACGATATCTTGGTACTAGCTCAGTCTTTGCATTTAGCAGAATCTCACACAAAGCAACTAGTCTGTTTTCTTCAAAGGCATGGTTGGAGGATCAATTTACAAAACAGTTTCTTGATTCCTCAAACAAGGGTCACCTTTTTAGGTTTCACAATAGATTCAGTGTCCATGACTGTCTTTAACAGACAAGAGGCAAATTAAATTGGTTTTAGCTTATCTAAACCTTCAGTCTCGATCGTTTCCTTCAGTGGCTATGTGCATGGAAGTTTTAGGTCTTATGACTGCAGCATTGGACGCAATCCCCTTTGCTCGTTTTCATATGAGACCACTGCCGCTTTGCATGCTGAATTAATGGTGCAGAGATTATACTCGGATATTACAACTGATATACTTAAATCCCAACATTCAACTCTCTCTGTCTTGGTGGTTGGACCACCATCGAATTGTTTAAGGGGGGGCCTCTTTTGTTCGTCCTTCCTGGAATGTGATCTCAACAGATGCAAGTCTTACAGGTTGGAGAGCTGTCTGGGGGCCTCTGACAGCACAAGGGATTTGGAAACCTCAAGAGGCCAAGTTACCAATCAATATTTTAGAACTCAGTGCTATCTTCAGAGCTCTTCAGGCTTGGCCTCTATTAAAGAGATAACTTTTCATTCGTTTTCAGACAGACAATATCACAACAGTGGCATATGTCAAACATCAGGGAGGGACTCGCAGCTCTTTAGCAATGAAGGAAGTATCTCGGATACTTTCTTTGGCAGAGTCCAACTCTTGTCTAATTTCTGCGATTCATATTCCAGGTGTAGACAATTGGGAAGCGGATTATCTCAGTTGTCAGACTTTGCATCCAGGGGAGTGGTCTCTCTATCCAGATGTGTTCCATCAGATTGTATAGATGTGGGGTCTTCCAGAAATAGATCAGATGGCCTTTTGTTTGAACAAGAAACTTCCCAGATATCTTTCTAGATCCAAGAATCCTCAGGCAGAGATGGTGGATGCTTTAGAAGTTCCTTGGTTTTACCAACCTGCTTATATTTTTCCACCTCTAGTTCTTCTTCCAAGGGGGATTTCCAATGTCATAATGGAACAATCTCATGTGTTTTTGATAGCCCCTGCATGGCCTCACAAGTTCTGGTATGCAGATCTTGTCCGGATGTCCAGTTGCCAGCCTTGGCCACTTCCTTTAAGGCCAGACCTTCTGTCTAAAGGGCCGTTTTTACATCAGGATCTTACATTTCTAAATTTGAAGGTATGGAAATTGAACGCTTAGTTCTTAGTCATAGAGGTTTCTCTGACTCAGTAATTGACACTATGTTACAGGCTCATAAGTCTGTTTTGTAAGTCTTTTTTGAGGAAGATTTATTATCGGGTTTGGAAAACCTTTATTTCATGGTGCTCCTCTCTTAATTTTTCTTGGCATTCTTTTAGAATTCTTTGGATTTTATAGTTTCTTCAGGATGGTTTGGATAAGGGTTTGTCTGCAAATACTTTGAAGGGACAAATCTCTGCTCTCTCTGTCTTATTTCATAGAAAGATTGCTAAACTTCCTGATATTCATTGTTTTGTTCAGGCTTTGGTTCATATCAAACCTGTAATTAAGTCTATTTCTCCTCCTTGGAGTCTTAATTTGGTTTTAAGGATTTTGCAGGCTCCTCCTTTTGAGCCTATGCATTCTTTAGATATTAAACTACTTTCTTGGAATGTGTTATTTCTTTTGGCTATCCCTTCTGCTAGAAGAGTTTCTGAGATGTCGGCTCTCTCTTGTCAGTCCCCTATCTGATATTTCATCAAGATAAAGTGGTTTTACGTACTTTGTTTAAATTTATACCTAAGGTTGTGAATTCTTTTTTTTTTTCTTTTTTTTTTTTTTCTTTCCATTGCGTGACAGAGCCAGGTTGTGAATTCTGACATTAGTAGGGAAATTGTTGTTCCTTTCTTGTGTCCTAATTCTAGGAATTCTCTTGAGAGATCTCTACATTCTTTGGATGTGGTGAGAGCTTTGAAATACTATGTTGAGGCTACTAAGGATTTCAGAAAGACTTCTAGTCTATTTGTTATTTTCTCTGGTTCCAGGAAAGGTCAGAAAGCCTCTGCCATTTCTTTGGCATCTTGGTTGAAACTTTTGACTCACAAGGCTTATTTGGAGGTGGGGCAGTCTCTGCTTTAGAGAATTACAGCTCATTCTACTAGATCAGCTGCCACTTCTTGGGCTTTCAAGAATGGAGCTTCAGTTGATCAGATTTGCAAAGCAGCAACTTGGTCTTCTTTACATACATTTACTACATTTTACCATTTTGATGTATTTGCTTCTTCAGAAGCAGTCTTTGGTAGAAAAGTTCTTCAGGCAGCTGTCTCAGTTTGATTCTTTTGCCTATGATTTAAGTCTTTTTAAAGTTAAGAAAACTTAATTATTATTTGGATTTAATTTTTTCAGCAGAAATAGCTGTTTTTATTTTATCCCTCCCTCTCTAGTGACTCTGTGGATTTCCACATCTTGGGTATTATATCCCATATGTCACTAGCTCATGGACTCTTGCCACTTACATGAAAGAAAACATAATTTATGTAAGAACTTACCTGATATATTCATTTATTTCATAGTGGCAAGAGTCTTTTTTTGGTGGTTATGATTTTTTTTTGGTATAAAAGCACATTATTTTTTCCAGTTTCTCTATTTGTATCCTTTTTTACTCCTTTTTAAAACCTCACTACTTGGCTATACGTTAAAACTGAGGTATGTGTGTGGTGGGAGGTGTATTTATAGGAATTTTGAGGTTTGGGAAACTTTACCCCCCCCCCCCCCGATAGGAATGTATATCTTATACATCACTAGCTCATGGACTCTTGCCACTATGAAAGAAATTAATTTATCAGGTAAGTTCTTACATAAATTATGTTTTTCAGAACCCTTCAGGCTTGGCATTTTGTTAAAAGGGAGTCTTATCTCCGTGTCTAGACAGACAATGTCACAGCAGTGGTTTACATCAAGGAGGTGTCTCAAATTCTTTCCTAGGCAGAAACCAATTGTCTAATTTCTGCAGTTCATATTCCAGGAGTGAACTGGGAGGTGGATTGTCTTCGTCTTCAGTCAATGCAACAATGACCTGCTCCTTGCATCCGCGACTATAACCTCCTCTCATGCTAGACTGCAGAACTTCTGTCGTGCAGCACCTACCCTCTGGAACATTCTCCCTTGTGCCGTCAGGCTTTGCCCTAATCTGTCTTCCTTTAAATGTTTCCTGAAGACTTTTCTGTTCAGGGAAGCCGACCACCCAACTCAATAATAAATTAATTTCACTTACCTAACATTTCCCTCATCTATCTCTGTATTAACATCTTTCCAAATCTTGCAGTCCTCACCTCCTGTTTCTCAGCCTCCTACCCTTCTAGATTGTAAGTTCCCACGGGAATAGGGCCCTCAATCCCTCCTGTATGTGTTTGTAAATTTTGTCCTGTCTCTTACAAGTCTTGTATTGTTTTATTTAAATGAATTGTATCCATGGACAGCACTTCGGAATATGTTGGCGCTTCATAAAGTATAATAATGCATCCAGGGGAGTTGTCTCTTTATCTGGATGACTTCAAACAGATAGTGGATCTCTGTGGTCTCCCGAGATAGTTTTAATGTATTCTCGGTTAAACCACAAACTTACAAGATACAGAGATTTCCCTCTGGACTTTTGTCCTGAGGAATTATAGCACCTTTACCTCCAGTAACAGTAGATATAATAGAATCTAAATAAGAACCAAACCACTTCTTTCTCTGTAAGGAAAGCGATAATAATCTGGATTTTGACACTGTAGCATACCCCCCAATTGTCCCGATTTTCGCGGGACAGTCCCGATTTTAGGGGTCTGTCCCCTGTCCCGGGTTGCTAGCCATCTGTCCCGATTTGCCCCAGGCATTTAAAAAAAATATATATATATTTTTTTTTTTTAATTCTGTTGGGCCCATACTCTTAAGCAGCTGGCTTTGCTCTGACAGGGTTAGATAGCTGTTAGATTCCCTGTGGAAAATTAATGGTGTGTGGGTTAAGCAGGAGTAAGAAGGCTGAATACACTCTGACCACGGGTAATGGTGACCTCTCTAACCTACCTCTGGTAGTGATGATGTCTAACCCCTGGTGATAATACTAGCATGCCTTCAGTTTTATAATACCAGTGTAACGAACAGTGGCAGCCGCAGACTGCCAGCTAATGTGCTTGCCAACCCCAGGACCCCATACAATGAATTACAGATACCCATATATGATGTAGTGTGTGTGTCTATCTGTATCCATAACTGTGTGTGTGTGTATCTGTATGTATAAGTTTATGCTATGTAGTGTGTGTGTCTGCATGTATAAATGTAAGCTATGTAGTGTGTGTATGTGTATCTGCATGTATAAGTGTGTATCTGCATGTATAAGTGTATGCTATGTAGTGTGTGTCTGCATGTATAAGTGTATACTATGTAGTGTCTGTGTATCTGCATGTATAAGTGTATGCTGCATGTATAAGTGTATGCTATGTAATGTGTGTGTGTGTGTATCTGCCTGTATAAGTGTATGCTATGTAGTGTGTGTGCATTTGCATGTGTAAGTGTATGCTATGTAGTGTGTGTGCATCTGCATGTATAAGTGTATGCTATGTAGTGTGTGTGTATCTGCATGTGTAAGTGTATGCTATGTAGTGTGTGTGTATCTGCATGTATAAGTGTATACTATGTAGTGTGTGTATCTGCATGTATAAGTGTATGCTATGTAGTGTGTGTATCTGCATGTGTAAGTGTATGCTATGTAGTGTGCTACTGTGCATTTTTGCTGACTTTAAAGGCCAGAATCTAGAATATTAATGGGGAATGCAGAGAGCAGTTTTAAAGAATTTATTATTAAATGTCCACTTAAGATAAAAATATTTAGCAATGTCTTTGCAAAGGCTTATTAAATACATAGCTCACATAGCCATATCAGTGGTTTGAGCTTGTGTTTGATTTGCTGCCTGTGTATTAAAATATATGACTTAATTTAGAATTTTATTTATATTACTTTGGTCTTATGATTTTTTTAAGCCCCGCCAACCACATTTAAAAAAATTTGCCGGGGGGGGGGGGTGTCCCCCTCTTTTGAATTTTTAAATGTTGGTAGGTATGCTGTAGCAGGAGACCAAGATTTAAGCCATAAGGGCTCTCCTGGCAAGGACTGCCTAACACATGTTTTTGACATTAACTTTCATAATATTAAATACAGCATCACAAACCATACCCTATATACATTCCCTCTGATAAACACTGTACTCTGAGGGGAAACCGGGCCTCAATATAAACTGAAAACCCTTTTCTCTGAAGAATCAAAAGCACATCTTCATACTTCAACCACCGCAGTGGAGGCAAAATAAAGAATGAGGTAAGTGTGAGGGGTTTTTTTTTATTTAGGGTTCAGGAATCTTTGCCGCCTCCTAGTGGTAGAAAATAAAAATTCCCAGGTGTAATGGATCGTGGTCTCTCACCACCTGTATGAAAGAAACTTAGTTATCTTAAGGCGTGTTATGGAAATATTATTATACTTAATTTATAAAGCATCAATAAATTCCGCAGCACTGTCCATGGGTGTAAACGGATATCATCTCCTTCTTGTAAATCGGTGTAAGCGGCTATTCTCGATTTCATGTAAAGCATTGTAAAGGGCTATCATCGCCTTCTTGTAAAGCAGTGTAAAGGGCTATCATCGCCTTCTTGTAAAGCAGTGTAAAGGGCTATCATCGCCTTCATGTAAAGCAGTGTAAAGGGCTATCATCACCTTCATGTAAAGCAGTGTAAAGGGCTATCATCACCTTCATGTAAAGCAGTGTAAAGGGCTATCATCACCTTCTTGTAAAGCAGTGTAAAGGGCTATCATCACCTTCATGTAAAGCAGTGTAAAGGGCTATCATCACCTTGTTGTAAAGCGGTGTAAAGGGCTATCATCACCTTGTTGTAAAGCGGTGTAAAGGGCTATCATCGCCTTCATGTAAAGCAGTGTAAAGGGCTATCATCACCTTCATGTAAAGCGGTGTAAAGGGCTATCATCATCTTCTTGTAAAGCGGTGTAAAGGGCTATCATCACCTTCATGTAAAGCAGTGTAAAGGGCTATCATCACCTTCATGTAAAGCACTGTAAAGGGCTATCATCACCTTCATGTAAAGCGGTGTAAAGGGCTATCATCATCTTCTTGTAAAGCGGTGTAAAGGGCTATCATCACCTTCATGTAAAGCAGTGTAAAGGGCTATCATCACCTTCTTGTAAAGCGGTGTAAAGGGCTATCATCACCTTCATGTAAAGCAGTGTAAAGGGCTATCATCGCCTTCATGTAAAGCAGTGTAAAGGGCTATCATCACCTTCATGTAAAGCGGTGTAAAGGGCTATCAGCACCTTCTTGTAAAGCAGTGTAAAGGGCTATCATCACCTTCTTGTAAAGCAGTGTAAAGGGCTATCATCACCTTCTTGTACAGCAGTGTAAAGGGCTATCATCACCTTCATGTAAAGCACTGTAAAGGGCTATCATCACCTTCTTGTAAAGCAGTGTAAAGGGCTATCAGCACCTTCTTGTAAAGCAGTGTAAAGGGCTATCATCACCTTCTTGTAAAGCAGTGTAAAGGGCTATCATCACCTTCTTGTAAAGCAGTGTAAAGGGCTATCATCACCTTCTTGTACAGCAGTGTAAAGGGCTATCATCACCTTCTTGTAAAGCGGTGTAAAGGGCTATCATCCCCTTCATGTAAAGCAGTGTAAAGGGCTATCATCCCCTTCATGTAAAGCAGTGTAAAGGGCTATCATCACCTTCATGTAAAGCGGTGTAAAGGGCTATCATCACCTTCTTGTAAAGCAGTGTAAAGGGCTATCATCACCTTCATGTAAAGCAGTGTAAAGGGCTATCATCGCCTTCTTGTAAAGCAGTGTAAAGGGCTATCATCACCTTCATGTAAAGCAGTGTAAAGGGCTATCATCACCTTCTTGTAAAGCAGTGTAAAGGGCTATCATCCCCTTCATGTAAAGCAGTGTAAAGGGCTATCATCACCTTCATGTAAAGCGGTGTAAAGGGCTATCATCACCTTCATGTAAAGCGGTGTAAAGGGCTATCATCACCTTCATGTAAAGCAGTGTAAAGGGCTATCATCACCTTCATGTAAAGCGGTGTAAAGGGCTATCATCACCTTCATGTAAAGCAGTGTAAAGGGCTATCATCACCATCTGGGAAAGCAGTGTAAAGGGCTATCATCGCCATAACTTAAAACTGTGTAAATAGCTATCATCTTCTTCACGGAAAGCAGTGTAAAGGGCTATCATCTTCTTCACGGAAAGCAGTGTAAATGGCTATCATCGCCATCATGTAAAGCAGCTTACACGGCTATTATCTTCTCCATGTAAAGTGCTATCAAATTCAAGTAAAGCGGTGTAAAGGGCTATCATCAAGTAAAGCAGTGTAAAGGGCTATCATCACCTTCATGTAAAGCAGTGTAAAGGGCTATCATCATCTTCTTGTAAAGCGGTGTAAAGGGCTATCATCACCTTCATGTAAAGCGGTGTAAAGGGCTATCATCACCTTCATGTAAAGCAGTGTAAAGGGCTATCATCACCTTCAAGTAAAGCGGTGTAAAGGGCTATCATCACCTTCATGTAAAGCAGTGTAAAGGGCTATCATCACCTTCATGTAAAGCGGTGTAAAGGGCTATCATCACCTTCATGTAAAGCGGTGTAAAGGGCTATCATCACCTTCATGTAAAGCAGTGTAAAGGGCTATCATCACCTTCAAGTAAAGCGGTGTAAAGGGCTATCATCACCTTCATGTAAAGCAGTGTAAAGGGCTATCATCACCTTCTTGTATAGCAGTGTAAAGGGCTATCATCATCTTCTTGTAAAGCAGTGTAAAGGGCTATCATCATCTTCTTGTAAAGCAGTGTAAAGGGCTATCATCATCTTCTTGTAAAGCGGTGTAAAGGGCTAGCATCACCTTCTTGTAAAGGGCTATCATCATCTTCAAGTAAAGCGGTGTAAAGGGCTATCATAATCTTCTTGTAAAGCAGTGTAAAGGGCTATCATCATCTTGTAAAGCGGTGTAAAGGGCTATCATCACCTTCAAGTAAAGCGGTGTAAAGGGCTATCATCATCTTCTTGTAAAGTGTTGTAAAGGGCTATCATCATCTTCTTGTAAAGCGGTGTAAAGGGCTATCATCGCCTTCTTGTAAAGCAGTGTAAAGGGCTATCATCACCTTCTTGTAAAGGGCTATCATCACCTTCTTGTAAAGCAGTGTAAAGGGCTATCATTGCCTTCTTGTAAAGCGGTGTAAAGGGCTATCATCGCCTTCTTGTAAAGCGGTGTAAAGGGCTATCATCACCTTCTTGTAAAGCAGTGTAAAGGGCTATCATCACCTTCTTGTAAAGCAGTGTAAAGGGCTATCATCATCTTCTTGTAAAGCGGTGTAAAGGGCTATCATCATCTTCAAGTAAAGCGGTGTAAAGGGCTAGCATCACCTTCTTGTAAAGCAGTGTAAAGGGCTATCATCATCTTCAAGTAAAGCGGTGTAAAGGGCTATCATAATCTTCTTGTAAAGCAGTGTAAAGGGCTATCATCATCTTGTAAAGCGGTGTAAAGGGCTATCATCACCTTCAAGTAAAGCGGTGTAAAGGGCTATCATCATCTTCTTGTAAAGTGTTGTAAAGGGCTATCATCATCTTCTTGTAAAGCGGTGTAAAGGGCTATCATCCCCTTCTTGTAAAGCAGTGTAAAGGGCTATCATCGCCTTCTTGTAAAGCAGTGTAAAGGGCTATCATTGCCTTCTTGTAAAGCGGTGTAAAGGGCTATCATCGCCTTCTTGTAAAGCGGTGTAAAGGGCTATCATCACCTTCTTGTAAAGCAGTGTAAAGGGCTATCATCACCATCTTGTAAAGCAGTGTAAAGGGCTATCATCACCTTCTTGTAAAGCAGTGTAAAGGGCTATCATCACCTTCTTGTAAAGCAGTGTAAAGGGCTATCATCGCCTTCTTGTAAGCAGTGTAAAGGGCTATCATCGCCTTCTTGTAAAGCAGTGTACAGGGCTATCATCGCCTTCATGTAAAGCAGTGTAAAGGGCTATCATCCCCTTCTTGTAAAGCGGTGTAAAGGGCTATCATCACCTACTTGTAAAGCAGTGTAAAGGGCTATCATCACCTTCATGTAAAGCAGTGTAAAGGGCTATCATCACCTTCTTGTAAAGGGCTATCATCACCTTCTTGTAAAGCGGTGTAAAGGGCTATCATCACCTTCATGTAAAGCAGTGTAAAGGGCTATCATCACCTTTTTGTAAAGCAGTGTAAAGGGCTATCATCACCTTCATGGAAAGCAGTGTAAAGGGCTATCATCTCCTTCACAGAAAGCAGTGTAAATGGCTATCATCGCCATCATGTAAAGCAGCTTACACGGCTATTATCTTCTCCATGTAAAGTGCTATCATCTTCACGTAAAGAGGTGTAAAGGGCTATCATCATCTCCTTGTAAAGCGGTGTTAAGGGCTATCATCACCTTGTTGTAAAGCAGTGTAAAGGGCTATCATCTCCTTCACGGTAAGCAGTGTAAAGGGCTATCATCTCCTTCACGGTAAGCAGTGTAAATGGCTATCATCTCCTTCACGGTAAGCAGTGTAAAGGGCTATCATCTCCTTCACGGTAAGCAGTGTAAATGGCTATCATCGCCATCATGTAAAGCAGCTTACACGGCTATTATCTTCTCCATGTAAAGTGCTATCATCTTCACGTAAAGAGGTGTAAAGGGCTATCATCATCTTCTTATAAAGCAGTGTAAAGGGCTATCATCATCTTCTTGTAAAGCGGTGTAAAGGGCTATCATCATCTTCAAGTAAAGCGGTGTAAAGGGCTATCATCATCTTCTTGTAAAGCAGTGTAAAGGGCTATCATCCCCTTCATGTAAAGCGGTGTAAAGGGCTATCACCTTCTTGTAAAGCAGTGTAAAGGGCTATCATCCCCTTCGTGTAAAGGGCTATCATCGCCTTCTTGTAAAGCAGTGTAAAGGGCTATCATCGCCTTCTTGTAAAGCAGTGTAAAGGGCTATCATCGCCTTCTTGTAAAGCGGTGTAAAGGGCTATCATCACCTTCTTGTAAAGCAGTGTAAAGGGCTATCATCACCTTCTTGTAAAGCAGTGTAAAGGGCTATCATCACCTTCTTGTAAAGGGCTATCATCACCTTCTTGTAAAGCAGTGTAAAGGGCTATCATCACCTTCTTGTAAAGCAGTGTAAAGGGCTATCATCACCTTCATGTAAAGCAGTGTAAAGGGCTATCATCACCTTCATGTAAAGCAGTGTAAAGGGCTATCATCACCTTCTTGTAAAGGGCTATCATCACCTTCTTGTAAAGCAGTGTAAAGGGCTATCATCACCTTCTTGTAAAGGGCTATCATCACCTTCTTGTAAAGCAGTGTAAAGGGCTATCATCACCTTCTTGTAAAGCACTGTAAAGGGCTATCATCACCTTCTTGTAAAGCGGTGTAAAGGGCTATCATCACCTTCTTGTAAAGGGCTATCATCACCTTCTTGTAAAGGGCTATCATCACCTTTTTGTAAAGGGCTATCATCACCTTCTTGTAAAGCAGTGTAAAGGGCTATCATCACCTTCTTGTAAAGCAGTGTAAAGGGCTATCATCACCTTCATGTAAAGCGGTGTAAAGGGCTATCATCGCCTTCATGTAAAGCGGTGTAAAGGGCTATTATCACCTTCTTGTAAAGCAGTGTAAAGGGCTATCATCACCTTCTTGTAAAGGGCTATCATAACCTTCTTGTAAAGCAGTGTAAAGGGCTATCATCACCTTCTTGTAAAGGGCTATCATCACCTTGTTGTAAAGCAGTGTAAAGGGCTATCATCACCTTTTTGTAAAGCAGTGTAAAGGGCTATCATCGCCTTCATGTAAAGGGCTATCATCACCTTCTTGTAAAGGGCTATCATCACCTTCTTGTAAAGCAGTGTAAAGGGCTATCATCACCTTCTTGTAAAGGGCTATCATCACCTTCTTGTAAAGCAGTGTAAAGGGCTATCATCACCTTCTTGTAAAGCAGTGTAAAGGGCTATCATCACCTTCTTGTAAAGGGCTATCATCACCTTCTTGTAAAGCAGTGTAAAGGGCTATCATAACCTTCATGTAAAGCAGTGTAAAGGGCTATCATAACCTTCTTGTATAGCAGTGTAAAGGGCTATCATCACCTTCTTGTATAGCAGTGTAAAGGGCTATCATCACCTTCATGTAAAGCAGTGTAAAGGGCTATCATCACCTTCATGTAAAGCAGTGTAAAGGGCTATCATCACCTTCTTGTAAAGGGCTATCATCACCTTCTTGTAAAGCAGTGTAAAGGGCTATCATCGCCTTCATGTAAAGCGGTGTAAAGGGCTATCATCGCCTTCATGTAAAGCGGTGTAAAGGGCTATCATCACCTTCTTGTAAAGCAGTGTAAAGGGCTATCATCACCTTCCCGTAAAGCAGTCTAAAGGGCTATCATCACCTTCTTGTAAAGCAGTGTAAAGGGCTATCATCACCTTCATGTAAAGCGGTGTAAAGGGCTATCATCACCTTCATGTAAAGCAGTGTAAAGGGCTATCATCACCTTCATGTAAAGCAGTGTAAAGGGCTATCATCACCTTCTTGTAAAGCAGTGTAAAGGGCTATCATCACCTTCTTGTAAAGCAGTGTAAGGGGCTATCATCTCCTTCTTGTAAAGCAGTGTAAAGGGCTATCATCACCTTCTTGTAAAGCAGTGTAAAGGGCTATCATCACCTTCATGTAAAGCAGTGTAAAGGGCTATCATCGCCTTCATGTAAAGCGGTGTAAAGGGCTATCATCACCTCCTTGTAAAGCGGTGTAAAGGGCTATCATCATCTTCATGTAAAGCAGTGTAAAGGGCTATCATCACCTTCATGTAAAGCGGTGTAAAGGGCTATCATCACCTTCTTGTAAAGCGGTGTAAAGGGCTATCATCGCCTTCATGTAAAGCAGTGTAAAGGGCTATCATCACCTTCTTGTAAAGCAGTGTAAAGGGCTATCATCACCTTCTTGTATAGCAGTGTAAAGGGCTAGCATCACCTTCATGTTAAGCAGTGTAAAGGGCTATCATAATCTTCATGTAAAACGGTGTAAAGGGCTATCATCACCTTCATGTAAAGCAGTGTAAAGGGCTATCATCATCTTCTTGTAAAGCAGTGTAAAGGGCTATCATCGCCTTCTTGTAAAGCGGTGTAAAGGGCTATCATCACCTTCTTGTAAAGCAGTGTAAAGGGCTATCATCGCCTTCATGTAAAGCGGTTTAAAGGGCTATCATCACCTTCTTGTAAAGCAGTGTAAAGGGCTATCATCACCTTCTTGTAAAGGGCTATCATCACCTTCTTGTAAAGCAGTGTAAAGGGCTATCATCACCTTCTTGTAAAGCACTGTAAAGGGCTATCATCACCTTCTTGTAAAGGGCTATCATCACCTTTTTGTAAAGGGCTATCATTACCTTCTTGTAAAGCAGTGTAAAGGGCTATCATCACCTTCTTGTAAAGCAGTGTAAAGGGCTATCATCGCCTTCATGTAAAGCGGTGTAAAGGGCTATTATCACCTTCTTGTAAAGCAGTGTAAAGGGCTATCATCACCTTCTTGTAAAGGGCTATCATAACCTTCTTGTAAAGCAGTGTAAAGGGCTATCATCACCTTCTTGTAAAGCAGTGTAAAGGGCTATCATCACCTTTTTGTAAAGCAGTGTAAAGGGCTATCATCGCCTTCATGTAAAGGGCTATCATCACCTTCTTGTAAAGGGCTATCATCACCTTCTTGTAAAGCAGTGTAAAGGGCTATCATCACCTTCTTCTAAAGGGCTATCATCACCTTCTTGTAAAGCAGTGTAAAGGGCTATCATCACCTTCTTGTAAAGGGCTATCATCACCTTCTTGTAAAGCAGTGTAAAGGGCTATCATAACCTTCATGTAAAGCAGTGTAAAGGGCTATCATCACCTTCTTGTATAGCAGTGTAAAGGGCTATCATCACCTTCATGTAAAGCAGTGTAAAGGGCTATCATCACCTTCATGTAAAGCAGTGTAAAGGGCTATCATCACCTTCTTGTAAAGGGCTATCATCACCTTCATGTAAAGCAGTGTAAAGGGCTATCATCGCCTTCATGTAAAGCGGTGTAAAGGGCTATCATCACCTTCTTGTAAAGCAGTGTAAAGGGCTATCATCACCTTCTTGTAAAGCAGTGTAAAGGGCTATCATCACCTTCTTGTAAAGCAGTGTAAAGGGCTATCATCACCTTCTTGTAAAGCAGTGTAAAGGGCTATCATCACCTTCTTGTAAAGCAGTGTAAAGGGCTATCATCACCTCCTTGTAAAGCAGTGTAAAGGGCTATCATCACCTTCATGTTAAGCAGTGTAAAGGGCTATCATCACCTTCATGTAAAGCGGTGTAAAGGGCTAGCATCACCTTCCTGTAAAGCAGTGTAAAGGGCTATCATCACCTTCATGTAAAGCGGTGTAAAGGGCTAGCATCACCTTCCTGTAAAGCAGTGTAAAGGGCTATCATCACCTTCATGTAAAGCAGTGTAAAGGGCTATCATCACCTTCCCGTAAAGCTTTGTAAAGGGCTATTATAACCTTCTTGTAAAGGGCTATCATCACCTTCTTGTAAAGCAGTGTAAAGGGCTATCATCACCTTCTTGTAAAGCAGTGTAAAGGGCTATCATCGCCTTCATGTAAAGCGGTGTAAAGGGCTATCATCACCTTCATGTAAAGCGGTGTAAAGGGCTATCATCACCTTCTTGTAAAGCAGTGTAAAGGGCTATCATCACCTTCTTGTAAAGGGCTATCATCACCTTCTTGTAAAGCAGTGTAAAGGGCTATCATCACCTTCTTGTAAAGCAGTGTAAAGGGCTATCATCACCTTCTTGTAAAGCAGTGTAAAGGGCTATCATCACCTTCTTGTAAAGCAGTGTAAAGGGCTATCATCGCCTTCATGTAAAGCGGTGTAAAGGGCTATCATCACCTTCATGTAAAGCAGTGTAAAGGGCTATCATCACCTTCTTGTAAAGCAGTGTAAAGGGCTATCATCGCCTTCATGTAAAGCGGTGTAAAGGGCTATCATCACCTTCATGTAAAGCGGTGTAAAGGGCTATCATCACCTTCTTGTAAAGCAGTGTAAAGGGCTATCATCACCTTCTTGTAAAGCAGTGTAAAGGGCTATCATCACCTTCTTGTAAAGCAGTGTAAAGGGCTATCATCACCTTCTTGTAAAGCAGTGTAAAGGGCTATCATCACCTTCTTGTAAAGCAGTGTAAAGGGCTATCATCACCTTCTTGTAAAGCAGTGTAAAGGGCTATCATCACCTTCATGTAAAGCGGTGTAAAGGGCTATCATCACCTTCTTGTAAGCAGTGTAAAGGGCTATCATCACCTTCTTGTAAAGCAGTGTAAAGGGCTATCATCACCTTCTTGTAAAGCAGTGTAAAGGGCTATCATCACCTTCATGTAAAGCAGTGTAAAGGGCTATCATCACCTTCTTGTAAAGCAGTGTAAAGGGCTATCATCACCTTCATGTAAAGCAGTGTAAAGGGCTATCATCACCTTCATGTAAAGCAGTGTAAAGGGCTATCATCACCTTCTTGTAAAGCAGTGTAAAGGGCTATCATCACCTTCTTGTAAAGCGGTGTAAAGGGCTATCATCACCTTCTTGTAAAGCAGTGTAAAGGGCTATCATCACCTTCTTGTAAAGCGGTGTAAAGGGCTATCATCACCTTCATGTAAAGCAGTGTAAAGGGCTATCATCACCTTCTTGTAAAGCGGTGTAAAGGGCTATCATCACCTTCATGTAAAGCGGTGTAAAGGGCTATCATCACCTTCTTGTAAAGCAGTGTAAAGGGCTATCATCACCTTCTTGTAAAGCAGTGTAAAGGGCTATCATCACCTTCTTGTAAAGCAGTGTAAAGGGCTATCATCACCTTCATGTAAAGCAGTGTAAAGGGCTATCATCACCTTCTTGTAAAGCAGTGTAAAGGGCTATCATCACCTTCTTGTAAAGCAGTGTAAAGGGCTATCATCACCTTCTTGTAAAGCAGTGTAAAGGGCTATCATCACCTTCATGTAAAGCGGTGTAAAGGGCTATCATCACCTTCTTGTAAAGCAGTGTAAAGGGCTATCATCACCTTCTTGTAAAGCAGTGTAAAGGGCTATCATCACCTTCTTGTAAAGCAGTGTAAAGGGCTATCATCACCTTCTTGTAAAGCAGTGTAAAGGGCTATCATCACCTTCTTGTAAAGCAGTGTAAAGGGCTATCATCACCTTCTTGTAAAGCAGTGTAAAGGGCTATCATCACCTTCTTGTAAAGCAGTGTAAAGGGCTATCATCACCTTCTTGTAAAGCAGTGTAAAGGGCTATCATCACCTTCTTGTAAAGCAGTGTAAAGGGCTATCATCACCTTCTTGTAAAGCAGTGTAAAGGGCTATCATCACCTTCTTGTAAAGCAGTGTAAAGGGCTATCATCACCTTCTTGTAAAGCAGTGTAAAGGGCTATCATCACCTTCTTGTAAAGCAGTGTAAAGGGCTATCATCACCTTCTTGTAAAGCAGTGTAAAGGGCTATCATCACCTTCATGTAAAGCAGTGTAAAGGGCTATCATCACCTTCTTGTAAAGCAGTGTAAAGGGCTATCATCACCTTCATGTAAAGCGGTGTAAAGGGCTATCATCACCTTCTTGTAAAGCAGTGTAAAGGGCTATCATCACCTTCTTGTAAAGCAGTGTAAAGGGCTATCATCACCTTCTTGTAAAGCGGTGTAAAGGGCTATCATCACCTTCTTGTAAAGCAGTGTAAAGGGCTATCATCACCTTCTTGTAAAGCAGTGTAAAGGGCTATCATCACCTTCTCGTATAGCAGTGTAAAGGGCTAGCATCACCTTCTTGTAAAGCAGTGTAAAGGGCTATCAGCACCTTCTTGTATAGCAGTGTAAAGGGCTATCAGCATCTTCTTGTAAAGCAGTGTACAGGGCTATCATCACCTTCTTGTAAAGCAGTGTACAGGGCTATCATCACCTTCTTGTAAAGCAGTGTAAGGGCTATCAGCACCTTCTTGTATAGCAGTGTAAAGGGCTATCAGCATCTTCTTGTAAAGCGGTGTAAAGGGCTATCAGCACCTTCTTGTATAGCAGTGTAAAGGGCTATCAGCATCTTCTTGTAAAGCAGTGTACAGGGCTATCATCACCTTCTTGTAAAGCAGTGTAAGGGCTATCAGCACCTTCTTGTATAGCAGTGTAAAGGGCTATCATCACCTTCTTGTAAAGCAGTGTAAAGGGCTATCATCTCCTTCTTGTAAAGCAGTGTAAAGGGCTATCATCTCCTTCTTGTAAAGCAGTGTAAAGGGCTATCATCACCTTCTTGTAAAGCAGTGTAAAGGGCTATCAGCACCTTCTTGTAAAGCGGTGTAAAGGGCTATCATCACCTTCTTGTAAAGCAGTGTAAAGGGCTATCATCACCTTCTTGTAAAGCGGTGTAAAGGGCTATCATCACCTTCATGTAAAGCAGTGAAAAGGGCTATCATCACCTTCTTGTAAAGCAGTGTAAAGGGCTATCATCACCTTCATGTAAAGCAGTGTAAAGGGCTATCAGCACCTTCTTGTAAAGCGGTGTAAAGGGCTATCATCACCTTCCCGTAAAGCAGTGTAAAGGGCTATCATCACCTTCCCGTAAAGCGGTGTAAAGGGCTATCATCACCTTCTTGTATAGCAGTGTAAAGGGCTATCATCACCTTCTTGTAAAGCAGTGTAAAGGGCTATCATCACCTTCTTGTATAGCAGTGTAAAGGGCTATCATCACCTTCTTGTAAAGCAGTGTAAAGGGCTATCATCACCTTCATGTAAAGCGGTGTAAAGGGCTATCATCACCTCCTTGTAAAGCAGTGTAAAGGGCTATCATCACCTTCTTGTAAAGCAGTGTAAAGGGCTATCATCACCTTCTTGTATAGCAGTGTAAAGGGCTATCATCACCTTCTTGTAAAGCGGTGTAAAGGGCTATCATCACCTTCTTGTAAAGCGGTGTAAAGGGCTATCAGCACCTTCTTGTAAAGCGGTGTAAAGGGCTATCATCACCTTCTTGTATAGCAGTGTAAAGGGCTATCATCACCTTCTTGTAAAGCAGTGTAAAGGGCTATCATCACCTTCATGTAAAGCAGTGTAAAGGGCTATCATCTCCTTCTTGTATAGCAGTGTAAAGGGCTATCATCACCTTCTTGTAAAGCGGTGTAAAGGGCTATCATCACCTTCTTGTAAAGCACTGTAAAGGGCTATCAGCACCTTCTTGTATAGCAGTGTAAAGGGCTATCATAACCTTCATGTAAAGCAGTGTAAAGGGCTATCATCACCTTCTTGTAAAGCGGTGTAAAGGGCTATCATCACCTTCTTGTAAAGCACTGTAAAGGGCTATCATCACCTTCTTGTATAGCAGTGTAAAGGGCTATCATAACCTTCATGTAAAGCGGTGTAAAGGGCTATCATCACCTTCTTGTAAAGCAGTGTAAAGGGCTATCATCTCCTTCATGTAAAGCGGTGTAAAGGGCTATCATCACCTTCTTGTAAAGCAGTGTAAAGGGCTATCATCTCCTTCATGTAAAGCGGTGTAAAGGGCTATCATCACCTTCTTGTAAAGCAGTGTAAAGGGCTATCATCACCTTCATGTAAAGCAGTGTAAAGGGCTATCAGCACCTTCTTGTATAGCAGTGTAAAGGGCTATCATCACCTTCTTGTAAAGCAGTGTAAAGGGCTATCATCACCTTCATGTAAAGCAGTGTAAAGGGCTATCAGCACCTTCTTGTATAGCAGTGTAAAGGGCTATCATCACCTTCTTGTAAAGCGGTGTAAAGGGCTATCATCACCTTCTTGTAAAGCAGTGTAAAGGGCTATCAGCACCTTCTTGTAAAGCAGTGTAAAGGGCTATCAGCACCTTCTTGTAAAGCAGTGTAAAGGGCTAGCATCACCTTCTTGTAAAGCACTGTAAAGGGCTATCATCACCTTCATGTAAAGCAGTGTAAAGGGCTATCATCACCTTCATGTAAAGCAGTGTAAAGGGCTATCATCACCTTCTTGTAAAGCAGTGTAAAGGGCTATCATCACCTTCATGTAAAGCAGTGTAAAGGGCTATCATCACCTTCTTGTAAAGCAGTGTAAAGGGCTATCATCACCTTCTTGTAAAGCAGTGTAAAGGGCTATCATCGCCTTCATGTAAAGCAGTGTAAAGGGCTATCATCGCCTTCATGTAAAGCAGTGTAAAGGGCTATCATCACCTTCTTGTAAAGCAGTGTAAAGGGCTATCATCACCTTCTTGTAAAGCAGTGTAAAGGGCTATCATCACCTTCTTGTAAAGCGGTGTAAAGGGCTATCATCACCTTCTTGTAAAGCGGTGTAAAGGGCTATCATCACCTTGTTGTAAAGCAGTGTAAAGGGCTATCATCACCTTCTTGTAAAGCAGTGTAAAGGGCTATCATCACCTTCTTGTAAAGCAGTGTAAAGGGCTATCATCACCTTCTTGTAAAGCAGTGTAAAGGGCTATCATCACCTTCATGTAAAGCAGTGTAAAGGGCTATCATCACCTTCTTGTAAAGCAGTGTAAAGGGCTATCATCACCTTCATGTAAAGCAGTGTAAAGGGCTATCATCACCTTCATGTAAAGCAGTGTAAAGGGCTATCATCACCTTCTTGTAAAGGGCTATCATCACCTTCATGTAAAGCAGTGTAAGGGGCTATCATCACCTCCTTGTAAAGCGGTGTAAAGGGCTATCATCATCTTCTTGTAAAGCAGTGTAAAGGGCTATCATCACCTTCTTGTAAAGCGGTGTAAAGGGCTATCATCATCTTCTTGTAAAGCAGTGTAAAGGGCTATCATCACCTTCTTGTAAAGCAGTGTAAAGGGCTATCATCATCTTCTTGTAAAGCAGTGTAAAGGGCTATCATCACCTTCTTGTAAAGCGGTGTAAAGGGCTATCATCACCTTCTTGTAAAGCAGTGTAAAGGGCTATCATCATCTTCTTGTAAAGCAGTGTAAAGGGCTATCATCACCTTCTTGTAAAGCGGTGTAAAGGGCTATCATCACCTTCATGTAAAGCGGTGTAAAGGGCTATCATCACCTTCATGTAAAGCAGTGTAAAGGGCTATCATCAGCTTCTTGTAAAGCAGTGTAAAGGGCTATCATCACCTTCTTGTATAGCAGTGTAAAGGGCTATCATCACCTTCTTGTAAAGCAGTGTAAAGGGCTATCATCACCTTCATGTAAAGCAGTGTAAAGGGCTATCATCACCTTCATGTAAAGCAGTGTAAAGGGCTATCATCACCTTCATGTAAAGCGGTGTAAAGGGCTATCATCATCTTCTTGTAAAGGGCTATCATCACCTTCTTGTAAAGCAGTGTAAAGGGCTATCATCACCTTCATGTAAAGCGGTGTAAAGGGCTATCATCACCTTCATGTAAAGCGGTGTAAAGGGCTATCATCCCCTTCTTGTAAAGCGGTGTAAAGGGCTATCATCACCTTCATGTAAAGCGGTGTAAAGGGCTATCATCACCTTCATGTAAAGCGGTGTAAAGGGCTATCATCACCTTCATGTAAAGCGGTGTAAAGGGCTATCATCACCTTCATGTAAAGCAGTGTAAAGGGCTATCATCACCTTCATGTAAAGCAGTGTAAAGGGCTATCATCACCTTCATGTAAAGCGGTGTAAAGGGCTATCATCACCTTCATGTAAAGCAGTGTAAAGGGCTATCATCACCTTCATGTAAAGCAGTGTAAAGGGCTATCATCACCTTCATGTAAAGCAGTGTAAAGGGCTATCATCACCTTCATGTAAAGCAGTGTAAAGGGCTATCATCACCTTCTTGTAAAGCGGTGTAAAGGGCTATCATCACCTTCTTGTAAAGCAGTGTAAAGGGCTATCATCACCTTCTTGTAAAGCAGTGTAAAGGGCTATCAGCACCTTCATGTAAAGCAGTGTAAAGGGCTATCATCACCTTCTTGTAAAGCAGTGTAAAGGGCTATCATCATCTTCTTGTAAAGCAGTGTAAAGGGCTATCATCACCTTCTTGTAAAGCAGTGTAAAGGGCTATCATCACCTTCTTGTAAAGCAGTGTAAAGGGCTATCATCCCCTTCTTGTAAAGCAGTGTAAAGGGCTATCATCACCTTCTTGTAAAGCAGTGTAAAGGGCTATCATCACCTTCTTGTAAAGCAGTGTAAAGGGCTATCATCCCCTTCTTGTAAAGCAGTGTAAAGGGCTATCATCACCTTCTTGTATAGCGGTGTAAAGGGCTATCATCACCTTCTTGTAAAGCGGTGTAAAGGGCTATCAGCACCTTCTTGTAAAGCAGTGTAAAGGGCTATCAGCACCTTCTTGTAAAGCAGTGTAAAGGGCTATCAGCACCTTCTTGTAAAGCAGTGTAAAGGGCTATCATCACCTTCTTGTAAAGCGGTGTAAAAGGCTATCATCACCTTCTTGTAAAGCAGTGTAAAGGGCTATCATCACCTTCATGTAAAGCAGTGTAAAGGGCTATCATCGTCTTCCTGTAAAGCGGTGTAAAGGGCTATCATCACCTTCATGTAAAGCAGTGTAAAGGGCTATCATCACCTTCATGTAAAGCAGTGTAAAGGGCTATCATCACCTTCATGTAAAGCAGTGTAAAGGGCTATCATCACCTTCTTGTAAAGGGCTATCAGCACCTTCTTGTAAAGCGGTGTAAAGGGCTATCATCACCTTCATGTAAAGCAGTGTAAAGGGCTATCATCACCTTCATGTAAAGCAGTGTAAAGGGCTATCATCACCTTCTTGTAAAGCACTGTAAAGGGCTATCATCACCTTCATGTAAAGCACTGTAAAGGGCTATCATCACCTTCTTGTAAAGCAGTGTAAAGGGCTATCATCACCTTCATGTAAAGCAGTGTAAAGGGCTATCATCACCTTCATGTAAAGCAGTGTAAAGGGCTATCATCACCTTCATGTAAAGCGGTGTAAAGGGCTATCATCACCTTCTTGTAAAGCAGTGTAAAGGGCTATCATCACCTTCATGTAAAGCAGTGTAAAGGGCTATCATCACCTTCTTGTAAAGCACTGTAAAGGGCTATCATCACCTTCATGTAAAGCAGTGTAAAGGGCTATCATCCCCTTCTTGTAAAGCAGTGTAAAGGGCTATCATCACCTTCTTGTAAAGCAGTGTAAAGGGCTATCATCACCTTCTTGTAAAGCAGTGTAAAGGGCTATCATCACCTTCTTGTAAAGCGGTGTAAAGGGCTATCATCACCTTCATGTAAAGCAGTGTAAAGGGCTATCATCACCTTCATGTAAAGCAGTGTAAAGGGCTATCATCACCTTCTTGTAAAGCGGTGTAAAGGGCTATCATCTCCTTCATGTAAAGCAGTGTAAAGGGCTATCATCACCTTCATGTAAAGCAGTGTAAAGGGCTATCATCACCTTCTTGTAAAGCGGTGTAAAGGGCTATCATCTCCTTCATGTAAAGCGGTGTAAAGGGCTATCATCTCCTTCATGTAAAGCAGTGTAAAGGGCTATCATCACCTTCTTGTAAAGCACTGTAAAGGGCTATCATCACCTTCATGTAAAGCAGTGTAAAGGGCTATCATCTCCTTCATGTAAAGCAGTGTAAAGGGCTATCATCACCTTCTTGTAAAGCAGTGTAAAGGGCTATCATCACCTTCATGTAAAGCAGTGTAAAGGGCTATCATCACCTTCTTGTAAAGCAGTGTAAAGGGCTATCATCACCTTCTTGTAAAGCAGTGTAAAGGGCTATCATCACCTTCTTGTAAAGCAGTGTAAAGGGCTATCATCACCTTCTTGTAAAGCAGTGTAAAGGGCTATCATCACCTTCTTGTAAAGCAGTGTAAAGGGCTATCATCACCTTCTTGTAAAGCAGTGTAAAGGGCTATCATCGCCTTCATGTAAAGCGGTGTAAAGGGCTATCATCACCTTCTTGTAAAGCAGTGTAAAGGGCTATCATCACCTTCTTGTAAAGCGGTGTAAAGGGCTATCATCACCTTCATGTAAAGCAGTGTAAAGGGCTATCATCACCTTCTTGTAAAGCAGTGTAAAGGGCTATCATCGCCTTCATGTAAAGCGGTGTAAAGGGCTATCATCACCTTCATGTAAAGCAGTGTAAAGGGCTATCATCACCTTCTTGTAAAGCGGTGTAAAGGGCTATCATCACCTTCTTGTAAAGCGGTGTAAAGGGCTATCATCACCTTCTTGTAAAGCACTGTAAAGGGCTATCATCACCTTCTTGTAAAGCGGTGTAAAGGGCTATCATCACCTTCATGTAAAGCAGTGTAAAGGGCTATCATCACCTTCTTGTAAAGCACTGTAAAGGGCTATCATCACCTTCTTGTAAAGCGGTGTAAAGGGCTATCAGCACCTTCTTGTAAAGCAGTGTAAAGGGCTATCATCACCTTCTTGTAAAGCACTGTAAAGGGCTATCATCACCTTCTTGTAAAGCGGTGTAAAGGGCTATCAGCACCTTCTTGTAAAGCAGTGTAAAGGGCTATCATCACCTTCTTGTAAAGCACTGTAAAGGGCTATCATCACCTTCTTGTAAAGCGGTGTAAAGGGCTATCATCACCTTCTTGTATAGCAGTGTAAAGGGCTATCATCACCTCCATGTAAAGGGCTATCATCGCCTTCATGTAAAGCGGTGTAAAGGGCTATCATCACCTTCTTGTAAAGCAGTGTAAAGGGCTATCATCACCTTCTTGTAAAGCAGTGTAAAGGGCTATCATCACCTTCTTGTAAAGCGGTGTACAGGGCTATCATCACCTTCATGTAAAGCAGTGTAAAGGGCTATCATCACCTTCTTGTAAAGCGGTGTAAAGGGCTATCAGCACCTTCTTGTAAAGCGGTGTAAAGGGCTATCATCACCTTCTTGTAAAGCAGTGTAAAGGGCTATCATCACCTTCTTGTAAAGCAGTGTAAAGGGCTATCATCACCTTCTTGTAAAGCACTGTAAAGGGCTATCATCACCTTCTTGTATAGCAGTGTAAAGGGCTATCATCACCTTCATGTAAAGCAGTGTAAAGGGCTATCATCACCTTCATGTAAAGCACTGTAAAGGGCTATCATCACCTTCATGTATAGCAGTGTAAAGGGCTATCATCACCTTCATGTAAAGCAGTGTAAAGGGCTATCATCACCTTCTTGTAAAGCAGTGTAAAGGGCTATCATCACCTTCATGTAAAGCGGTGTAAAGGGCTATCATCACCTTCTTGTATAGCAGTGTAAAGGGCTATCATCACCTTCTTGTATAGCAGTGTAAAGGGCTATCATCACCTCCATGTAAAGGGCTATCATCGCCTTCATGTAAAGCGGTGTAAAGGGCTATCATCACCTTCTTGTAAAGCAGTGTAAAGGGCTATCATCACCTTCTTGTAAAGCAGTGTAAAGGGCTATCATCACCTTCTTGTATAGCAGTGTAAAGGGCTATCATCACCTTCTTGTAAAGCGGTGTAAAGGGCTATCATCACCTTCATGTAAAGCAGTGTAAAGGGCTATCATCACCTTCTTGTAAAGCGGTGTAAAGGGCTATCATCACCTTCTTGTAAAGCAGTGTAAAGGGCTATCATCACCTTCATGTAAAGCAGTGTAAAGGGCTATCATCATCTTCTTGTAAAGCGGTGTAAAGGGCTATCATCGCCTTCTAGTAAAGCAGTGTAAAGGGCTATCATCACCTTCATGTAAAGGGCTATCATCACCTTCATGTAAAGCGGTGTAAAGGGCTATCATCACCTTCTTGTAAAGCAGTGTAAAGGGCTATCATCACCTTCATGTAAAGCAGTGTAAAGGGCTATCATCATCTTCTTGTAAAGCGGTGTAAAGGGCTATCATCACCTTCTTGTAAAGCAGTGTAAAGGGCTATCATCACCTTCTTGTAAAGCACTGTAAAGGGCTATCATCACCTTCTTGTAAAGCAGTGTAAAGGGCTATCATCACCTTCTTGTAAAGCAGTGTAAAGGGCTATCATCACCTTCTTGTAAAGCGGTGTAAAGGGCTATCATCACCTTCTTGTAAAGCAGTGTAAAGGGCTATCATCACCTTCTTGTAAAGCAGTGTAAAGGGCTATCATCTCCTTCTTGTAAAGCACTGTAAAGGGCTATCATCACCTTCTTGTATAGCAGTGTAAAGGGCTATCATCACCTTCTTGTATAGCAGTGTAAAGGGCTATCAGCACCTTCTTGTATAGCAGTGTAAAGGGCTATCAGCACCTTCTTGTATAGCAGTGTAAAGGGCTATCATCTCCTTCTTGTAAAGCACTGTAAAGGGCTATCATCACCTTCTTGTATAGCAGTGTAAAGGGCTATCAGCACCTTCTTGTATAGCAGTGTAAAGGGCTATCATCACCTTCTTGTATAGCAGTGTAAAGGGCTATCAGCACCTTCTTGTATAGCAGTGTAAAGGGCTATCATCACCTTCTTGTAAAGCGGTGTAAAGGGCTATCAGCACCTTCTTGTATAGCAGTGTAAAGGGCTATCATCACCTTCTTGTAAAGCAGTGTAAAGGGCTATCATCACCTTCTTGTAAAGCAGTGTAAAGGGCTATCATCACCTTCTTGTAAAGCGGTGTAAAGGGCTATCATCACCTTCATGTAAAGCACTGTAAAGGGCTATCATCACCTTCTTGTAAAGCGGTGTAAAGGGCTATCATCACCTTCTTGTAAAGCAGTGTAAAGGGCTATCATCACCTTCTTGTAAAGCAGTGTAAAGGGCTATCATCACCTTCTTGTAAAGCGGTGTAAAGGGCTATCATCACCTTCATGTAAAGCAGTGTAAAGGGCTATCATCACCTCCATGTAAAGCAGTGTAAAGGGCTATCATCACCTTCATGTAAAGCAGTGTAAAGGGCTATCATCACCTCCATGTAAAGCGGTGTAAAGGGCTATCATCACCTTCATGTAAAGCAGTGTAAAGGGCTATCATCACCTCCATGTAAAGCGGTGTAAAGGGCTATCATCACCTCCATGTAAAGCAGTGTAAAGGGCTATCATCACCTTCATGTAAAGCAGTGTAAAGGGCTATCATCACCTCCATGTAAAGCGGTGTAAAGGGCTATCAGCACCTTCTTGTAAAGCGGTGTAAAGGGCTATCATCACCTTCATGTAAAGCAGTGTAAAGGGCTATCAGCACCTTCATGTAAAGCAGTGTAAAGGGCTATCATCACCTCCATGTAAAGCGGTGTAAAGGGCTATCAGCACCTTCTTGTAAAGCGGTGTAAAGGGCTATCATCACCTTCATGTAAAGCAGTGTAAAGGGCTATCAGCACCTTCTTGTAAAGCGGTGTAAAGGGCTATCATCACCTACATGTAAAGCAGTGTAAAGGGCTATCAGCACCTTCTTGTAAAGCGGTGTAAAGGGCTATCAGCACCTTCTTGTATAGCAGTGTAAAGGGCTATCAGCATCTTCTTGTAAAGCGGTGTAAAGGGCTATCAGCACCTTCTTGTAAAGCAGTGTAAAGGGCTATCAGCACCTTCATGTAAAGCAGTGTAAAGGGCTATCATCACCTTCTTGTAAAGCGGTGTAAAGGGCTATCATCACCTTCATGTAAAGCAGTGTAAAGGGCTATCAGCACCTTCATGTAAAGCGGTGTAAAGGGCTATCATCACCTTCATGTAAAGCAGTGTAAAGGGCTATCATCCCCTTCATGTAAAGCGGTGTAAAGGGCTATCATCACCTTCATGTAAAGCAGTGTAAAGGGCTATCATCCCCTTCATGTAAAGCGGTGTAAAGGGCTATCATCACCTTCTTGTATAGCAGTGTAAAGGGCTATCAGCACCTTCATGTAAAGCGGTGTAAAGGGCTATCATCACCTTCTTGTATAGCAGTGTAAAGGGCTATCAGCACCTTCATGTAAAGCGGTGTAAAGGGCTATCATCACCTTCTTGTAAAGCAGTGTAAAGGGCTATCAGCACCTTCTTGTAAAGCGGTGTAAAGGGCTATCATCACCTTCATGTAAAGCAGTGTAAAGGGCTATCAGCACCTTCATGTAAAGCGGTGTAAAGGGCTATCATCACCTTCTTGTAAAGCAGTGTAAAGGGCTATCATCACCTTCTTGTAAAGCAGTGTAAAGGGCTATCATCACCTTCTTGTAAAGCGGTGTAAAGGGCTATCATCACCTTCATGTAAAGCAGTGTAAAGGGCTATCATCCCCTTCATGTAAAGCAGTGTAAAGGGCTATCATCACCTTCTTGTAAAGCAGTGTAAAGGGCTATCAGCACCTTCTTGTAAAGCAGTGTAAAGGGCTATCAGCACCTTCTTGTAAAGCAGTGTAAAGGGCTATCATCCCCTTCATGTAAAGCAGTGTAAAGGGCTATCATCACCTTCTTGTAAAGCAGTGTAAAGGGCTATCATCACCTTCATGTAAAGCAGTGTAAAGGGCTATCATCACCTTCTTGTAAAGCAGTGTAAAGGGCTATCATCACCTTCATGTAAAGCAGTGTAAAGGGCTATCATCACCTTCTTGTAAAGCAGTGTAAAGGGCTATCATCATCTTCTTGTAAAGCAGTGTAAAGGGCTATCATCACCTTCATGTAAAGCAGTGTAAAGGGCTATCATCACCTTCTTGTAAAGCAGTGTAAAGGGCTATCATCACCTTCTTGTAAAGCAGTGTAAAGGGCTATCATCACCTTCATGTAAAGCGGTGTAAAGGGCTATCATCACCTTCATGTAAAGCAGTGTAAAGGGCTATCATCACCTTCTTGTAAAGCAGTGTAAAGGGCTATCATCACCTTCATGTAAAGCAGTGTAAAGGGCTATCATCACCTTCTTGTAAAGCAGTGTAAAGGGCTATCATCACCTTCTTGTAAAGCAGTGTAAAGGGCTATCAGCACCTTCATGTAAAGCGGTGTAAAGGGCTATCATCACCTTCTTGTAAAGCAGTGTAAAGGGCTATCATCACCTTCTTGTAAAGCAGTGTAAAGGGCTATCAGCACCTTCTTGTAAAGGGCTATCATCACCTTCTTGTAAAGCAGTGTAAAGGGCTATCAGCACCTTCTTGTAAAGGGCTATCATCACCTTCTTGTAAAGCAGTGTAAAGGGCTATCATCACCTTCTTGTAAAGGGCTATCATCACCTTCTTGTAAAGGGCTATCATCACCTTCTTGTAAAGCAGTGTAAAGGGCTATCATCACCTTCTTGTAAAGCGGTGTAAAGGGCTATCATCACCTTCTTGTAAAGGGCTATCATCACCTTCTTGTAAAGCAGTGTAAAGGGCTATCAGCACCTTCTTGTAAAGGGCTATCATCACCTTCATGTAAAGCAGTGTAAAGGGCTATCATCACCTTCATGTAAAGCAGTGTAAAGGGCTATCATCACCTTCTTGTAAAGGGCTATCATCACCTTCTTGTAAAGCAGTGTAAAGGGCTATCATCACCTTCTTGTAAAGCAGTGTAAAGGGCTATCATCACCTTCTTGTAAAGCAGTGTAAAGGGCTATCATCACCTTCTTGTAAAGCAGTGTAAAGGGCTATCATCACCTTCTTGTAAAGCAGTGTAAAGGGCTATCATCACCTTCTTGTAAAGCAGTGTAAAGGGCTATCATCACCTTCATGTAAAGCAGTGTAAAGGGCTATCATCACCTTCTTGTAAAGCACTGTAAAGGGCTATCATCACCTTCATGTAAAGCAGTGTAAAGGGCTATCATCACCTTCATGTAAAGCAGTGTAAAGGGCTATCATCACCTTCTTGTAAAGGGCTATCATCACCTTCTTGTAAAGCAGTGTAAAGGGCTATCATCACCTTCTTGTAAATCAGTGTAAAGGGCTATCATCACCTTCTTGTAAAGCAGTGTAAAGGGCTATCATCACCTTCTTGTAAAGCAGTGTAAAGGGCTATCATCACCTTCTTGTAAAGCAGTGTAAAGGGCTATCATCACCTTCTTGTAAAGCAGTGTAAAGGGCTATCATCACCTTCATGTAAAGCAGTGTAAAGGGCTATCATCACCTTCTTGTAAAGCACTGTAAAGGGCTATCATCACCTTCATGTAAAGCAGTGTAAAGGGCTATCATCACCTTCATGTAAAGCAGTGTAAAGGGCTATCATCATCTTCTTGTAAAGCAGTGTAAAGGGCTATCATCACCTTCTTGTAAAGCGGTGTAAAGGGCTATCATCACCTTCTTGTAAAGCAGTGTAAAGGGCTATCATCACCTTCTTGTAAAGCAGTGTAAAGGGCTATCATCACCTTCTTGTAAAGCAGTGTAAAGGGCTATCATCACCTTCTTGTAAAGCAGTGTAAAGGGCTATCATCACCTTCTTGTAAAGCAGTGTAAAGGGCTATCATCACCTTCTTGTAAAGCAGTGTAAAGGGCTATCATCACCTTCTTGTAAAGCACTGTAAAGGGCTATCATCACCTTCATGTAAAGCAGTGTAAAGGGCTATCAGCACCTTCTTGTAAAGCAGTGTAAAGGGCTATCATCACCTTCATGTAAAGCAGTGTAAAGGGCTATCATCACCTTCTTGTAAAGCAGTGTAAAGGGCTATCATCACCTTCTTGTAAAGCAGTGTAAAGGGCTATCATCACCTTCATGTAAAGCAGTGTAAAGGGCTATCAGTGTACACCTTGTGCGTAGCACATAATTAGCTGGCCCTGCACATAATGCGGCTTCTTCCCGCTAACTAAAGTCAGTAGACACAATACAAACACATTATAGTTAGTTTACAGAGCTACTCCAGTCATATTCTGAAGGAACAAACACAAATTACATACAAGATCTGCACCTCACAAACACTAAACAAGCAGACTGGCCGGAAGTGACGTCACCTGCAGGAAATAAAACATTCCATTAGATAAAAGGTCTGCACCAGCTTCAAAGTAGTCTATCTGCAGAGTGGAGCTCCACTCTAGACAGGAAACATGTGACCTCCACTGCAATTTTTTTTTCTATTTCAATAAAACTTTAATGTATCAAACAACCAATATGCACAATCATTCAGAAAACGTTTTTTTTTTTATATAAACTTTAATATATCAAACAACCAATAGGCACAATTCTGAAAACGAAATTGCTTTCTTTTGGTTTATGGCGAGTGACATTTATAAGGTTAAGGCAAAGTGTAAGCAAATGTAATGATTATTCTAAGTGATAAATAGATCATCACAGGAGTAATTCTTTATCTACTGTTTTAAATTAACAATACTGAACTATTTAAAGCTCCACTCTACACAACAAAAATGTGACATCCACAACCTCCACGGGGAAGTTCTCTTTAAACAAGAACAAGGTTTGCTGCTTTCTTTTTTTTTTATATACCATATTTAACCCCTTAGTGACCTGACTGTTGTACCAATTTTTTAGCGTTAGCGACCAGGGCTATTTTTACATTGCTGCGGTGTTTGCGTTTAGCTGCAATTTTCCTCTTAGCCTTTACGCCTCTTACGCCCACACATATTATACCGTTTTTCTCGCCATAAGATTGACTTTCTACAGATACCATTATTTTCATCATATCATATAATTTTTAATAAATATTTTTATAAATTATGATTAAAAATATTAAAAACCACACTTTTTTTTTTTTTTTTTTACTTTTACCCCCAAAATCTGTTACGCATCTACAACCCCCAAGAAAACAACATGGCTAAACAGTTTCTTCATTTTGTCCTGAGTTTTGAAATACCCAATATTCAATTTTTACGATTTAACCTTTTTCTCCTTCAGTGACCTTTTAACCCCAACCCTACACCTAGATCTACCACTAAGCCTAGATCTAACCCTACCCCTAGATCTAACCCTACCCCTAGATCTACCACTAAGCCTAGATCTAACCCTACCCCTAGATCTACCACTAAGCCTAGCTCTAACCCTTCCCCTAGATCTAACCCTACCCCTAGATCTAACCCTCCCCCTAGATCTACCACTAAGCCTAGATCTAACCCTACCCCTAGATCTAACCCTCCCCCTAGATCTACCACTAAGCCTAGATCTAACCCTACCCCTAGATCTAACCCTCCCCCTAGATCTACCACTAAGCCTAGATCTAACCCTACCCCTAGATCTAACCCTCCCCCTAGATCTACCACTAAGCCTAGATCTAACCCTCCCCCTAGATCTACCACTAAGCCTAGATCTAACCCTCCCCCTAGATCTAACCCTACCCCTAGATCTAACCCTCCCCCTAGATCTAACCCTCCCCCTAGATCTAACCCTCCCCCTAGATCTACCACTAAGCCTAGATCTAACCCTCCCCCTAGATCTAACCCTCCCCCTAGATCTACCACTAAGCCTAGATCTAACCCTCCCCCTAGATCTAACCCTACCCCTAGATCTAACCCTCCCCCTAGATCTAACCCTCCCCCTAGATCTAACCCTCCCCCTAGATCTAACCCTCCCCCTAGATCTAACCCTCCACCTAGATCTAACCCTACCCCTAGATCTAACCCTCCCCCTAGATCTACAACTAAGCCTAGATCTAACCCTAACCCTACATAACTATTTATTTTTATTATTTTTACTATTTAATTTTTTTTCATCTGTTACAGCTGCGGTCCTTAAGAAGATAAGGGGATAGTAAATTCAAAATTTAACTTGCATGATTCAGATAGAACATGTCATTTTAAGACACTTATAAATTCACATCTATTTTTAAATGTGCTTTGTTCTCTTGTTATCCCTTGCTGAAAGAGAATACGTACATATTCAACACTAGTGGGAGCTAGCTGCTGATTTTTTGCTGCACACATTTGTCTTTTGCGATTGGATGACTATGGCTCCGTTCGGGCAGCGCTCCAAGCGAACTGGGACTCGCTTTTAGCGTTTTCATCACATTTGCAAGTGAGATGCCTGGCGTTTTTTGAGTGCTCTGATGACGTAAGTCCCAGCGCTTCCATCGTGCTGGAAAAGCTGTCACTTTTCAGAGCAAGCTCAGACGCTTGGCAACATGGCAGCCTCCACACACGTTTTGCTGTGGAGGCTGCCATGTTTTTATAAGCAGCAGAGGAGGGACAGGTGAGGCGGATAAGTCTGACAGCGGCATTTAGTACAGGGCAAATTGGAGATAGGTTAAGTAACCTATCTCCAATTTGCCCTGTACTAAATGCTGCTGTCATGCTTATCCGGTGTTATGCTGAGAATTGTTTCCCCAGTGCCTCTGGTTTCCCCTGCCTCTCGGCAAACATCGGAACTCTGACCCACCTCCATTCAGCTGCTCTCAGCACCTATAGTATTATTAGCTGAATGGGGCAGGATAAGCTACAGGGGCTGAGCTGAGAACAGCTGAATTAAGGTGGGTCAGAGTTCCAATGTTTGCCGAGAGGCAGGGGAAACCATTCTCGAACAACGGTGTTGTGTAAACAGCTTAAATAAAAATAATCCTCCACTAATAAAGAGAGACACAATTTAAACATTTTTACAGTCAGCTACAAGGGAGCTTATTTAAAAACGTTTGCATGCGCAAAGTCCATTATTGTGCAGCAGATCCCTTTGCGCATGCGATCGTTTTCTCTAAGCTCCCTTGCTTGTGACGTCACCTAGCGCCACGTCATCGCTGGAAGTGAAGCGCCTCCACTAGCTCCTGAGCGCTGCCCGAACACGGCCTATATGTGTTCATCTTGCTGCCAGTAGTGCAATGTTGTTCCTTCAGCAAAGGATAACAAGAGAACGAAGCAGATTTTATAATGGAAGTAAATTGGAAACTGCATGTTCTTTCTGATTTATAAAAGTTTGTTTTTGACTTGAGTGTCCCTTAAATGATTTTTTATTTATTATGAAAATAACATTTTTGATTCTGACTATGACTAAGTTTCCTCCCATGTGCTTGACACAGGAGCCAGCAATCATTAAAGATCTACACATTGCTATACAATGGGTTGTCAAGAATGAGGCACTGTTCTGTGGGCGCATAACCATGCCAAGTTATGTGTCAATGAATGAAGATGACCGCCAGAAGGCAATAGATAACGTGATGCAAAGAGAAGAACCAGAAGCAAGGGAGCCATTCCTCTTTGTATTTCAGCACAGAGAAGATATGGATTTGTTTTTGCAGGCATGTCTTGACCAACAGGGCCTCCAAGTTAATGCCATGTTCAACAAATGACTGATGGACAAGGGGTGGTGGTGTGTTTCTGTTTAAATTTATTGATAATAATAAAAAAATAAGATAATTAACACCATTTCTTAGTCAGTGCTTTAATAACACACTACCACAAGTATGAAGGTACAAGATAATTATAGGTAACAGTATACAGGGAGTGCAGAATTATTAGGCAAATGAGTATTTTGACCACATCATCCTCTTTATGCATGTTGTCTTACTCCAAGCTGTATAGGCTCGAAAGCCTACTACCAATTAAGCATATTAGGTGATGTGCATCTCTGTAATGAGAAGGGGTGTGGTCTAATGACATCAACACCCTATATCAGGTGTGCATAATTATTAGGCAACTTCCTTTCCTTTGGCAAAATGGGTCAAAAGAAGGACTTGACAGGCTCAGAAAAGTCAAAAATAGTGAGATATCTTGCAGAGGGATGCAGCACTCTTAAAATTGCAAAGCTTCTGAAGCGTGATCATCGAACAATCAAGCGTTTCATTCAAAATAGTCAACAGGGTCGCAAGAAGCGTGTGGAAAAACCAAGGCGCAAAATAACTGCCCATGAACTGAGAAAAGTCAAGCGTGCAGCTGCCAATATGCCACTTGCCACCAGTTTGGCCATATTTCAGAGCTGCAACATCACTGGAGTGCCCAAAAGCACAAGGTGTGCAATACTCAGAGACATGGCCAAGGTAAGAAAGGCTGAAAGACGACCACCACTGAACAAGACACACAAGCTGAAACGTCAAGACTGGGCCAAGAAATATCTCAAGACTGATTTTTCTAAGGTTTTATGGACTGATGAAATGAGAGTGAGTCTTGATGGGCCAGATGGATGGGCCCGTGGCTGGATTGGTAAAGGGCAGAGAGCTCCAGTCCGAATCAGACGCCAGCAAGGTGGAGGTGGAGTACTGGTTTGGGTTGGTATCATCAAAGATGAGCTTGTGGGGTCTTTTCGGGTTGAGGATGGAGTCAAGCTCAACTCCCAGTCCTACTGCCAGTTTCTGGAAGACACCTTCTTCAAGCAGTGGTACAGGAAGAAGTCTGCATCCTTCAAGAAAAACATGATTTTCATGCAGGACAATGCTCCATCACACGCGTCCAAGTACTCCACAGCGTGGCTGCAAGAAAGGTTATAAAAGAAGAAAATCTAATGACATGGCCTCCTTGTTCACCTGATCTGAACCCCATTGAGAACCTGTGGTCCATCATCAAATGTGAGATTTACAAGGAGGGAAAACAGTACACCTCTCTGAACAGTGTCTGGGAGGCTGTGGTTGCTGCTGCACGCAATGTTGATGGTGAACAGATCAAAACACTGACAGAATCCATGGATGGCAGGCTTTTGAGTGTCCTTGCAAAGAAAGGTGGCTATATTGGTCACTGATTTGTTTTTGTTTTGTTTTTGAATGTCAGAAATGTATATTTGTGAATGTTGAGATGTTATATTGGTTTCACTGGTAAAAATAAATAATTGAAATGGGTATATATTTGTTTTTTGTTAAGTTGCCTAATAATTATGCACAGTAATAGTCACCTGCACACACAGATATCCCCCTAAAATAGCTAAAACTAAAAGCAAACTAAAAACTACTTCCAAAAATATTCAGCTTTGATATTAATGAGTTTTTTGGGTTCATTGAGAACATGGTTGTTGTTCAATAATAAAATTAATCCTCAAAAATACAACTTGCCTAATAATTCTGCACTCCCTGTGTATATATATATATATATATATATATATATATATATATATATATATATCAGTAGCCTATTGTTGCTTCTGCTTTCATAGTATAAGGTTAGGGTTATAAGTTCAAATGGTTTCTGACCTTGATTGAACACGATTCTCCAGAGCTCCGGGGAACAGCAAGAAAGCACACAAGCACAGAGAGTGTTTCTCACTAGTTCCGTTTACTGTAAGTATACACAGCAGTTATATAGCAGTCTCGCATCATGAGGCTACAGGAAATGCAGTTAGAGGAGTAACATAAAATGTCCATATATGTCTATCTAAGAAACATGTTAAAGGAAGTTGTGGGTGTTGTTTGCTGTATTACAGACAATCATATGAGTTTCAAAATGCCCTCATGTGTCGGTTACAAGTCACCCACTAACATAATATACCCATCAACACACAGAGAGACAATCACATAAAACACAAAAAGACATAGAGACACACACACACCCTCACTGAGACATCCAGAGAAAACAGAGAGACATACACTCAGAGAGACACCCACATAAACTGCACATACATACACACACCCTCACAGAGACAACCAAAGAAAACACACAGACATACTCACACACCCTCAGAGAGACATCCACAGAAAACGCAGACATACATACATACACACACCCACCCTCAAAGAGACATCCACATTAAAAAAAAAGTCATACACATCCACCCTCACAGAGGCATCAAGAGGAAATACACAAAGACAAACATACACACACCCTCACAGGGACACAAATAGAAAAAGCACAACGACATACGCACACACCCTCACAGACATACACAGAAAATGCACAAAGACATACACCCACTCTCACAGAGAGACCAACAAAAACAACAACAACAAAACAGTGTGTGACATGCATGATAAAAAAAATTGCAGAAATTAAGAGATCACTTTTTAAACAATCAGATTTGCAAATGTGCAAACAAAAATTAAACTCTATGAATTCAAAATTGTAGATTAATGTTATCGGTAGATGGCTAAATGAGGAAATGTACTTTTAAAAGGTTGACATATGTTTGTGTTTTTCCCCCAAACAAGAGCAACACTTCAATTATGGTGTAAACATGTTCCCATCTGTCAGCTGTACTTATGGATTTTGAAAATGCTGTACTCTATATGGTCTTGGTGGAACCATAAGCCGTGGCACTATGTCTCGTACCATTAGATATGGTTAAATGCATGATTTAGGCTCGTTTGTATGTATTTCAAAATTAAGTCAGCTGTAGTGTAAACTGAACAGTGTTAAAGGGACACTGTACCCAAAATTTTTCTTTCGTGATTCAGATTGAGCATGAAATTTTAAGCAACTTTCTAATTTACTCCTATTATCAAATTTTCTTCATTCTCTTGGTATCTTTATTTGAAATGCAAGAATGTAACTTTAGATGCCGGCCCATTTTTGGTGAACAACCTGGGTTGTCCTTGCTGATTGGTGGATAAATTCATCCACCAATAAAAAAAGTGCTGTCCAGAGTACTGAAACCAAAAAAAGCTTAGATGCCTTCTTTTTCAAATAATGATAGCAAGAGAACGAAGAAAAATTGATAATAGGAGTAAATTAGAAAGTTGCTTAAAATTGCATGCTCTTTCTGAATTACAAAAGAAAAAAATTGGGTACAGTGTCCCTTTAAGTTAACCTGTATCATTTGAAACACTGAGAAATCTTAAACTTAAAATATAACTTTTTATGCATATGTAAAAATCATAGATAAAATGCCTCCTTGCATCTGTAAAGTCCTTGCATAAAGGGGCAGTAAACTGAAATGTAGTTAAAATGTATATATTAGAAAAAAAAATATCTTTCAAAAGGGCAACTACCATTTGTGTATTAAGGAGGAAACCTTTATGCATGGCTTTAAATATAGAATTTCTACAGCATTGTCAAATAATCATAAATACACTGCTGCAGATTGCTAAAAATAAATAAATGTTTTTATGGCCCCCTGGCCCCACCATACTACCACCACACTGAAGTTACAATCCAAAATTGCACAAAGAAATAAAAAAAAATGACTATGTAAGTCCTACCTCCTCTGCAAATGAAAGTGCTCTGCCACACTGTACAAACTTAAAGGGCTACTGGACCCACATTTTTTCTTTCATGATTCAGATAGAGCATGCAATTTTAAGCAGCTTTATAATTTATTCCTATTATAATTTTTTATTCGTTCTCTTGCTATCTTTATTTGAAAAGTTAGGAATGAAAGCTTTGGAGCATGACTATTTTTTGTTCAGTACCCTGGATAGAGCTTGCTAATAGGTGCCTGCATTTAGCCATCCAATAAGCAAGCATAACCCAGGTTCTCAAACTAACATGGGCCGGCTCAAACGCTTTTATTTCTTCTTTTTCAGATAAATATAGGAAGAGAACGAAGAAAATTTGATAATAGAAGTAAATTAAAAAGCTGCTTAAAATTGCATGCTCTATCGGAATCTAGAATGAAAAAAATTGTGTTTAGTATCCTTTTAAGTGCCAAGTCTGTCTCACTACGCATAGTGGTTTAGTGCACACTCAAAAATCCTCTCAAATGCTAATGCTTTACTCATTTTAATAAAATTGTCCACACTCAGTAGCACTCTGCTGTAGTACCCTCTGGTGGCTGCCAAAATTGTTTAAAGAAAATAATAGTTGTTCTTGCCTCATGGGGCACCCTGGCCCATTTGGCCCCTGACAGGAGTCACCCCTGATGGCAGCCAGGTGTGATTTATGGAGATGATTTATAACTTACAATAATCATTACTTTTGCTTATACTTTTGCCCTAACAGAACATATGTTAATATAAAGAATGTGCTTATTTAACCTTATTAATAACAATCAGCATAAACCACTGTCAATGAACATTAAGAACAGGAAAGCAAAATATTTAGTTTTCTGAATTATTGTGTCTATTGATTGTTACGTTAAAGTCCATTTAAAAAAATAAATAAATATTGAGTGGAGGTCAAATGTTTCCTATCTTGAGTGGAGCTCCGGTTTGGCACAAGTTTGTTTGCCATATAAAGCGTTGGTTCAGGCTTAGAACATATATCCACACAGAAATGAGTGTCGCAAATAATTTTAAACCTTTTTAAATACAAGTTACTTTTAAAAAAGGTAAAATATATTCAGTGGCAAGGTTGGCACAAGTTTGTTTGCCATATAAAGCATTGGGTCAGGCTTAGAACTTAAAAATATGAAGTGGTTCATGCCCTGTATATATGCACACAGAAATGAGTGACTCATCGGATTTCAACCCTTTTTAAATACCAGTTTAAATACCAGTTACTTATTCAGAAAAGGTAAAATATATGAAGTGGCCAGGTTGGCACCAAAAAATTGCTATAAAAAGCATTGGGCACGGCTGAAAATATGTATATTCTATGAAGATGTTCATGCCGAGTATATATCATCACAGAAATAAGTGACCAAAAGGATTTTAACACTTAAAATACCAGTTACTTATTCAGAAAAGGTAAAATATATGAAGTGGCAAGGTTGGCACCAGATTGTTTGATATAAAAAGCATTGTGACAGGCTGAAAACATGTATATCCTATAGAGATGCTTATGCCATGTATATAAGCACACATTAATGAGCGTTCCAAAGGATTTGAAGAGTTTTTAAATACCAATTACTTATTTAGAAAAGGTAAAATATATGAAATGGCAAGGTTGCCTGCAATTTTTTTGCTATAAAAAGCGTTGGGCCAGGTTGATAACATGTCTATTCTATAATGGGGTTCATGCCCTGTATATATCCACACATAAATTAGTGGGCCAAATGATTTTAACCCTTTTTAAATACCTTTACTTGATAAGATAAAATATATGAAGTTGCAAAGTTGGCACCAGATTGTTTGCATTGGGCCTTGCTGAAAATATTTGTCTATTCTATGATGAAGTTCATGCCGAGTATTTATCATCACAGAAATGAGTGACCCAAAAGGATTTTAACCCTTTTAAAATAACAGTTTATTATTCATAAAAGGTAAAATATATGAAGTAGCAAGGTTGTCACCAATGTTTTCCATAAAGAGCGTTGGGCAAGGCTGATAACATGTCTGTCCTATGATGGGGTTCATGCCGTGTATATATCCACAAATAAATAAGTGGCTCAAAGGATTTTAACTCTTTTTAAAATAACAGTTACTTTTTGAAAACATAACCAAATTTGTTCCACATTTGCTATCTGTTTATTGCAATACTAGTGTTAAAGTCTGTGTAGACGGTCAAAAATGTGTCCAACTTACTAACCACTCCCTTATTTACCCACCTCTCCCTCCAAGAACCTTTGCCTACCATCTGACCCCCCCCCATCCACTCAGATCTCCTCTCTCTTATCCCCCCTCCCTCTTTCACCCTCCCTGCCACTTTCAACATCTAAGTTTCTGCAGCGCAGAGGTACCACCCGCTCCCGTCTATATCTGTCACCAATCCCTCTATCTCTATCACTATCCATATATCCCTCTATCCCTCTATTGCTGTGTCCATTTATCCCTATCCATCTATCCCTCTATCTCTATTCCTCTATCTCTATCCCTATCTCCCTATACCTATATCCATTTATCTCTATCCATCTATCACTATCCTTCTATCCCTATCTTAACATATTTTTTTTATGCAGCGCAGTGGTCCCAGCCTCTCCAGCCCCTCCAGCGATGGGGCTCCCACCTGCCTCCCTCCTTACCCTCCCACGCCACCGATTGGCACCACCGCTGCCCAATACAGAAAGGGACACAGATTGCAGAAATGCCTCAATATTGAGGCATAGTGCATTACCATTTTCTAAGCAACCGTTGCAGAGAGGGCCAGTGATGGTGCCGATCGTTGGTGGCATGCGAAGGATAGGAGAGAGGCAGGTGGGTGGCCCATCACTGGAGGTAGGAGGAAGAAGGCGGTAGGGTGTGTGAGAGGGGCAGGAGCGGGTGGGAACGCTTATACTACGGAAAAAGTTGGGAGCTGGAAGGAGGGAGAGGGGGATAATAGATTAGTAAAATAAACTGGGAGAGGGTAGAGTGGTAGGGGAATGAGGGTGGGCAAATACACTACAGATTTTATTTTATATATCTACTGTATATAAAAAAAATAAAAGCAAATAAATATTAGCTACTGGCAGACAGCTGAAAGTACATAACATGTACGCTAAAAGGTAGAAGGGGGGGGGGTTAGAGAGCTGTTTGGGGGGGGGGGGGGGGTCTGAACAAAGGAGATCCCAGAGAAGCATTTACAACCATTTGTGCTATAATTGCACAAGCTGTTTGTTCAGTGATAAACCCAAAGTTTGTGAAAAAGTAAAACATTTTTTTTATTTGATCGCATTTGGCGGTGAAATGGTAGCATGAAATATAGCAAAATGGGCCTAGATCAATACTTTGGGTTGTCTACTACACTAAAGTGAAAATTAAACGTACAAGCTCCCTACAAGCTAATGAATTAACACCTTCACTGCTGGGCATAATACAAGTGTGGTGCGCAGCAGCATTTAGCAGCCTTCTAATTACCAAAAAGCAATCCCAAAGCCATAAATGTCTGCTATTTCTGAACAAAGGGGATCCCAGAGAAGCATTTACAACCATTTGTGCCATAATTGCACAAGCTGTTTGTAAATAATTTCTGTGAGAAACCTAAAGTTTGTGAAAAAGTGAACATTTTTTTTGTATTTTATGCATTTGGCGGTGAAATGGTGGCATGAAATATACCAAAATGGGCCTAGATCAATACTTTGGGTTGTCTTCTAAATAAAAATATATATACATGTCAAGGGATATTCAGGGATTCCTGAAAGATATCAGTGTCCCAATGTAACTAGCGCTAATTTTGAAAAAAAAAAAATGGTTTGGAAATAGCAAAGTGCTACTTGTATTTAAGGCCCTATAACTTGCAAAAAAAGCAAAGAACATGTAAACATTGGGTATTTCTAAACCCAGGACAAAATTTAGAAACTATTTAGCATGGGTGTTTTTTGGTGGTTGTAGATGTGTAACAGATTTTGGGGGTCAAAGTAAGAAAAAGTGTGTTTTTTTCCATTTTTTCCTCATATTTTATAAAAAAAATTATAGTAAATTATAAGATATGATGAAAATAATGGTATCTTTAGAAAGTCCATTTAGTGGCGAGAAAAACGGTATATAATATGTGTGGGTACAGTAAATGAGTAAGAGGAAAATATAGCCCTGGTCCTTAAAGGGACATGAAACCCAAATTTTTTATTTCATGATTTAGAAAAAGCATGCAATTTTAAACAACTTTCTAATTTACTTGTATTATCTAATTTGCTTCACTTTCTTGGTATACTTTGCTGAAAAGCATATCTAGATAGGCTCAGTAGCTGCTGATTGGTTGCTGCACATTGATGCCTCCTGTTATTGGCTCACCCATGTGCATTGCTATTTCTTCAACAAAGGATATCTGAAGAATGAAGCAAATTAGATAATAAAAGTAAATAGGAGTGTTTTTTAAAATTGTATTCTCTACTTGAATCCTGAAATAAAATTGTTGGGTTTAGTGTCCCTTTAAGGGTAAGAAAATGTAACAATGGTCTGGTCACTAAGGGGTTAATGTTCATTCACAGTGGTTACCTTATAAATCACAATCTGCATAAAACACTGTGTTAAGAAGAACAAGAAAGCTACAAAATGTTTCGTTTTCATAATCATTGTCACAGTCTATAGCTTGTTTGTTACATTAAAGTTAATAAAAAAAAAAAAAGCTTTGAGTGGAGGTCACATGCTTCCTGTCTAGAGTGGAGCTCCACTCTGCAGCTAGACTACTTTGACAAAACAGGAAGTACAGCCGTGTGACCCGCTTTGTGCACCGGAAGTAGTTACTGTGCGTCTCACGCTGCAGTTTCTCCCTCGGACACATGTGAGAGCTGCAGATATGAAATATAACTATAAGGTAAGACGTGAGCGTGCGGCAGGTGCCGGTGTCAATGTGTGCGCGTCCACGCGTATGTTTTGTGTATTTTTAATTCTCCGTTTTTTATTATTTTTTTTCTATTCATTAATCCGTCATTTTTTTCATTTTCTTACATCTACTGCTCTCCCCCTGGCACTGCCCCTCCTCCTCCTCTACTGCTCTCCCCCTGGCACTGCCCCTCCTCCTCTTCTGCACTCCCCCTGGCACTGCCCCTCCTCCTCTTCTACTCTCCCCCTGGCACTGCCCCTCCTCTTCTGCACTCCCCCTGGCACTGCCCCTCCTCCTCTTCTGCTCTCCCCCTGGCACTGCCCCTCCTCCTCTTCTGCACTCCCCCTGGCACTGCCCCTCCTCCTCTTCTACTCTCCCCCTGGCACTGCCCCTCCTCCTCTTCTGCTCTCCCCCTGGCACTGCCCCTCCTCCTCTTCTACTCTCCCCCTGGCACTGCCCCTCCTCCTCTTCTGCACTCCCCCTGGCACTGCCCCTCCTCTACTGCTCTCCCGCTGGCACTGCCCCTCCTCCTCTTCTGCACTCCCCCTGGCACTGCCCCTCCTCCTCTTCTGCTCTCCCCCTGGCACTGCCCCTCCTCCTCTTCTGCACTCCCCCTGGCACTGCCCCTCCTCCTCTTCTGCTCTCCCCCTGGCACTGCCCCTCCTCCTCTTCTGCTCTCCCGCTGGCACTGCCCCTCCTCCTCTTCTGCTCTCCCCCTGGCACTGCCCCGCCTCCTCTTCTGCTCTCCCGCTGGCACTGCCCCTCCTCCTCTTCTGCTCTCTCCCTGGCACTGCCCCTCCTCCTCTTCTGCTCTCCCGCTGGCACTGCCCCTCCTCCTCTTCTACTCTCCCCCTGGCACTGCCCCTCCTCCTCTTCTGCTCTCCCCCTGGCACTGCCCCTCCTCCTCTTCTGCTCTCCCCCTGGCACTGTCCCTCCTCCTCTTCTGCTCTCCCCCTGGCACTGCCCCTCCTCCTCTTCTGCACTCCCCCTGGCACTGTCCCTCCTCCTCTTCTGCTCTCCCCCTGGCACTGCCCCTCCTCCTCTTCTGCACTCCCCCTGGCACTGTCCCTCCTCCTCTTCTGCTCTCCCCCTGGCACTGCCCCTCCTCCTCTTCTACTCTCCCCCTTTCACTGCCCCTCCTCCTCTTCTGCACTCCCCCTGGCACTGCCCCTCCTCCTCTTCTGCACTCCCCCTGGCACTGCCCCTCCTCCTCTTCTGCTCTCCCCCTGGCACTGCCCCTCCTCCTCTTCTGCTCTCCCCCTGGCACTGCCCCTCCTCCTCTTCTGCTCTCCCCCTCCTCCTCTTCTGCTCTCCCCTTGACACTGCCCCTCCTCCTCTTCTGCACTCCCCCTCCTCCTCTTCTGCTCTCCCCTTGGCACTGCCCCTCCTCCCCCTGGCACTGCCCCTCCTCCTCTTCTGCTCTCCTCCTGGCACTGCCCCTCCTCTACTGCTCTCCCCCTGGCACTGCCCCTCCTCCTCTACTGCTCTCCCCCTGGCACTGCTCCTCCTCCTCTACTGCTCTCCCCCTGGCACTGCCCCTCCTCCTCCACTGCGCTGCCCCTCCTCCTCTACTGCTCTCCCCCTTGCACTGCCCCTCCTCCACTTCTGCTCTCCCCCTGGCACTACCCCTCCTCCTGCTCTCCCCCTTGCACTGCCCCTCCTCCTCCTCTACTGCTTTCCCCCTGGCACTGCCCCTCCTCCTCTTCTGCTCTCCCCCTGGCACTGCCCCTCCTCCTCTACTGCTCTCCCCCTGGCACTGCCTCTTCTGCTCTCCCCCTGGCACTGCCCCTCCTCCTCTTCTGCTCTCCCCCTGGCACTGCCCCCCTCCTCTTCTGCTTTCCCCATGGCACTGCCCCACCTCCTCCTATACTGCTCTCCCCCTGGCACTGCCCCTCCTCCTCTTCTGCTCTCCCCCTGGCACTGCCCCTCCTCCTCCTCTACTGCTCCCCCCCTGGCACTGCCCCTCCTCCTCCTCCTCCTGCTCTCCCCCTGGCACTGCCCCCCTCCTCTACTGCCCTCTCCCTGGCACTGCCCCTCCTCCCCCTCTACTGCTCTCCCCCTGGCACTGCCCCACCTCCTCCTCTACTGCTCTCCCCCTGGCACTGCCCTCCTCTACTGCGCTTTCCCTGGCACTGCCCCTCCTCCTCCTCTTCTGCTCTCCCCCTGGCACTGCCCCTCCTCCTCTACTGCTCTCCCCCTGGCCCTGCCCCACCTCCTCTACTGCTCTCCCCCACCTCCTCTACTGCTCTCCCCCTGGCACTGCCCCTCCTTCTCCTCTACTGCTCTCCCCCTGGCACTGCCCCTCCTTCTCCTCTACTGCTCTCCCCCTGGCACTGCCCCTCCTCCTCTACTGCTCTCCCCCTGGCACTGCCCCTCCTCCACTGCTCTCCCCCTGGCACTGCCCCTCCTCCTCCTCTACTGCTCTCCCCCTGGCACTGCCCCTCCTCTTCTGCTCTCTCCCTGGCACTGCCCCTCCTCCTCTTCTGCTGTCCCCCTGGCACTGCCCCCCCCTCCTCTTCTGCTGTCCCCCTGGCACTGCCCCTCCTCCTCTACTGCTCTCCCCCTGGCACTGCCCCTCCTCCTCTACTGCTGTCCCCCTGGCACTGCCCCACCTCCTCCTCTACTGCTCTCCCCCTCGCACTGCCCCTCCTCCTCTACTGCTCTCTCCCTGGCACTGCCCCTCCTCCTCCTCTACTGCTCTCCCTCTAGCACTGCCCCACCTCCTCCTCTACTGCTCTCCCCATGGCACTGCCCCTCCTCCTCCTCCTCTACTGCTCTCCCCCTGGCACTGCCCCTCCTCCTCCTCTACTGCTCTCACTCTAGCACTGCCTCACCTCCTCCTCTACTGCTCTCCCCCGGGCACTGCCCCTCCTCCTCTACTGCTCTGGCACTGCCCCCTCTTTTGCTCGCTCCCTGGCACTGTCCCCCCTCCTCTTCTGCTCGCTCCCTGGCACTGCCCCCCCTCCTCTACTGCTCTCCCCCTGGCACTGCCCCCCTTCCTCTACTGCTCTCCCCCTGGCACTGCCCCCCTCCTCTACTGCTCTCCCCCGGGCACTGCCCCTCCTCCTCCTCTACTGCTCTCCCCCTGGCACTGCCCCTCCTCCTCTACTGCTCTCTCCCTGGCACTGCCCCTCCTCCTCCTGTACTGCTCTCCCCCTGGCACTGCCCCACCTCCTCCTTTACTGCTCTCCCCATGGCACTGCCCCTCCTCCTCTACTGCTCTCTCCCTGGCACTGCCCCTCCTCCTCCTCTACTGCTCTCCCTCTAGCACTGCCCCACCTCCTCCTCTACTGCTCTCCCCCGGGCACTGCCCCTCCTCCTCTACTGCTCTGGCACTGCCCCCTCTTCTGCTCGCTCCCTGGCACTGCCCCCCCTCCTCTACTGCTCTCCCCCTGGCACTGCCCCCCCTCCTCTACTGCTCTCCCCCTGGCACTGCCCCCCTCCTCTACTGCTCTCCCCCGGGCACTGCCCCTCCTCTACTGCTCTGGCACTGCCCCCTCTTCTGCTCGCTCCCTGGCACTGCCCCCCTCCTCTACTGCTCTCCCCCTGGCACTGCCCCCCCTCCTCTTCTGCTTGCTCCCTGGCACTGCCCCCCCTCCTCTTCTGCTCGCTCCCTGGCACTGCCCCCCTCCTCTACTGCTCTCCCCCTGGCACTGCCCCCCCCTCCTCTACTGCTCTCCCCCTGGCACTGCCCCCCTCTACTGCTCTCCCCCGGGCACTGCCCCTCCTCTACTGCTCTCCCCTGGCACTGCCCCTCCTCCTCTTCTACTGCTTTCCCCCTGGCACTGCCCCCCCTCCTCTACTGCTCTCCGCCTGGCACTGCCCCCCCTCCTCTACTGCTCTCCCCCTGGCACTGCCCTTCCTCCTCCTCTACTGCTCACCCCCTGGCACTGCCCCTCCTCCTCTTCTGCTCTCCCCCTTGCACTGCCCCTCCTCCCCCTCTACTGCTCTCCCCCTGGCACTGCCCCCCTCTACTGCTCTCCACGGGCACTGCCCCCCTCTACTGCTCTCCCCGGGCACTGCCCCTCCTCTTCTGCTCTCCCCCTGGCACTGCCCCTCCTCCTCTTTTACTGCTCTCCCCCTGGTACTGCCCCTCCTCCTCCTCCTCTTCTGCTCTCCCCCTGGCACTGCCCTTCCTCCTCCTCCTCTACTGCCCTCTCCCTGGCACTGCCCCTCCTCCTCCTCTACTGCTCTCCCCCTGGTACTGCCCCTCCTCCTCTTCTGCTCTCTCCCTGGCACTGCCCCTCCTCCTCCTCCTACTGCTCTCCCCCTGGCACTGCCCCTCCTCTTTTACTGCTCTCCCCCTGGTACTGCCCCTCCTCCTCTTCTGCTCTCCCCCTGGCACTGCCCCTCCTCCTCCTCTACTGCTCTCCCCCTGACACTGCCTCTCCTCTTCTTCTGCTCTCCCCCTGGCACTGCCCCTCCTCCTCTTCTGCTCTCCCCCTGGCACTGCCCTCCTCCTCCTCTACTGCTGTCCTCCTGGCACTGCCCCTCCTCCTCCTCTACTGCTGTCCTCCTGGCACTGCCCCTCCTCCTCCTCTACTGCTCTCCCCCGGGCACTGCCCCTCCTCCTCTACTGCTGTCCTCCTGGCACTGCCCCTCCTCCTCCTCTACTGCTCTCCACCTGGCACTGCCCCCCCTCCTCTACTGCTCTCCCCCGGGCACTGCCCCTCCTCCTCCTCTACTGCTCTCCCCCTGGCACTGCCCCTCCTCCTCTACTGCTTTCCCCCGGGCACTGCCCCTCCTCCTCTACTGCTCTCCACCTGGCACTGCCCCTCCTCCTTCTCTACTGCTTTCCCACGGGCACTGCCCCTCCTCCTCTACTGCTCTCCACCTGGCACTGCCCCCTCCTCTACTGCTCTCCCCCGGGCACTGCCCCTCCTCCTCTACTGCTCTCCCTTGGCACTCCCCGCTCCTCTGCTGCTTCTCCCCCTGGCACTGCCCTCTCCTCTGCTTCTACTCCCCCGGGCACTGCCCCTCCTCCTCTACTGCTCTTCCTCTGGCACTGCCCCCTCCTCCTCTACTGCTCTTCCTCTGGCACTGCCCCCTCCTCCTCTACTGCTCTTCCTCTGGCACTGCCCCCTCCTTTGCTGCTTCTCCCCCTGGCACGGGCCCCTCCTCTGCTGCTTCTCCCCCTGGCACAGGCCCCTCCTCTGCTGCTTCTCCCCCTGGCACGGGCCCCTCCTCTGCTGCTTCTTCCCCTGGCACGGGCCCCTCCTCTGCTGCTTCTTCCCCTGGCAAGGGCCCCTCCTCTGCTGCTTCTTCCCCTGGCACTGCCCCCTCCTCTGCTGCTTCTTCCCCTGGCACTGCCCCCTCCTCTGCTGCTTCTCCCCCTGGCACTGCCCCCTCCTCTGCTGCTTCTTCCCCTGGCACTGCCCCCTCCTCTGCTGCTTCTTCCCCTGGCACTGCCCCCTCCTCTGCTGCTTCTCCCCTTTGCACGGGCCCCTCCTCTGCTGCTTCTCCCCCTGGCACGGGCCCCTCCTCTGCTGCTTCTCCCCCTGGCACGGGCCCCTCCTCTGCTGCTTCTCCCCCTGGCACTGCTGCTTCTCCCCCTGTCCAGCTGTTGTGCTGACCGTTACTTATGTTTTCCAGTTTAGTAACCTTCTGGGCACCTTTTACCGGCGTGGGAATCTGACATTTACCAAAGATGGAAACTCACTTATTAGTCCTGTGGGGAACCGCGTAAGCATCTTTCATCTGAAGAAGTGAGTTGTCATCCTGGGGATGTCTGTGTCACATTGTCACTGTAGCTATTGTCACCACTGCTCATGTACTAGGGATGTCTGTGTCACATTGTCACTGTAGCTCTTGTCACCACTGCTCATATATGGATGTACTGGGGATGTCTGTGCCACATTGTCACTGTAGCTCCTGTCACCACTGCTCATATACTGGGGATGTCTGTGTCACATTGTCACTGTAACTCCTGTCACCACTGCTCATATATGTATGTACTGGGGATGTCTGTGTCACATTGTCACTGTAGCCCTTGTCACCACTGCTCATATATGGACGTACTGGGGATGTCTGTGTCACATTGTCACTGTAGCTCTTGTCACCACTGCTCATATATGGATGTACTGGGGATGTCTGTGTCACATTGTCACTGTAGCTCCTGTCACCACTGCTCATATATGGATGTACTGGGGATGTCTGTGTCACATTGTCACTGTAGCCCTTGTCACCACTGCTCATATATGGACGTACTGGGGATGTCTGTGTCACATTGTCACTGTAGCCCTTGTCACCACTGCTCATATATGGCTGTACTGGGGATGTCTGTGTCACATTGTCACTAGCTCTTGTCACCACTGCTCATATATGGATGTACTGGGGATGTCTGTGTCACATTGTCACTGTAGCTATTGTCACCACTGCTCATGTACTGGGGATGTCTGTGTCACATTGTCACTGTAGCTCTTGTCACCACTGCTCATATATGGATGTACTGGGGATGTCTGTGCCACATTGTCACTGTAGCTCTTGTCACCACTGCTCATATATGGATGTACTGGGGATGTCTGTGTCACATTGTCACTGTAGCTCCTGTCACCACTGTTCATATATGGATGTACTGGGGATGTCTGTGTCACATTGTCACTGTAGCTCTTGTCACCACTGCTCATATATGGATGTACTGGGGATGTCTGTGTTACATTGTCACTGTAGCTCTTGTCACCACTGTTCATATATGGATGTACTGGGGATGTCTGTGTCACATTGTCACTGTAGCTCTTGTCACCACTGCTCATATATGGATGTACTGGGGATGTCTGTGTCACATTGTCACTGTAGCTCTTGTCACCACTGCTCATATATGGATGTACTGGGGATGTCTGTGTCACATTGTCACTGTAGCTCTTGTCACCACTGCTCATATATGGATGTACTGGGGATGTCTGTGTCACATTGTCACTGTAGCTCCTGTCACCACTGCTCATATATGTATGTACTGGGGATGTCTGTGTCACATTGTCACTGTAGCTCTTGTCACCACTGCTCATATATGGATGTACTGGGGATGTCTGTGTCACATTGTCACTGTAGCTCTTGTCACCACTGCTCATATATGGATGTACTGGGGCTGTCTGTGTCACATTGTCACTGTAGCTCTTGTCACCACTGCTCATATATGGACGTACTGGGGATGTCTGTGTCACATTGTCACTGTAGCTCTTGTCACCACTGCTCATATATGGATGTACTGGGGATGTCTGTGTCACATTGTCACTGTAGCTCTTGTCACCACTGCTCATATATGGATGTACTGGGGATGTCTGTGTCACATTGTCACTGTAGCTCTTGTCACCACTGCTCATATACTGGGGATGTCTGTGTCACATTGTCACTGTAGCTCTTGTCACCACTGCTCATATATGGATGTACTGGGGATGTCTGTGTCACATTGTCACTGTAGCTCCTGTCACCACTGCTCATATATGGATGTACTGGGGATGTCTGTGTCACATTGTCACTGTAGCTCCTGTCACCAGTGCTCATATATGGATGTACTGGGGATGTCTGTGCCACATTGTCACTGTAGCTCTTGTCACCACTGCTCATATATGGATGTACTGGGGATGTCTGTGTCACATTGTCACTGTAGCGCTTGTCACCACTGCTCATATATGGATGTACTGGGGATGTCTGTGTCACATTGTCACTGTAGCTCTTGTCACCACTACTCATGTACTGGGGATGTCTGTGTCACATTGTCACTGTAGCTCTTGTCACCACTACTCATGTACTGGGGATGTCTGTGCCACATTGTCACTGTAGCTCTTGTCACCACTGCTCATATATGGATGTACTGGGGATGTCTGTGCCACATTGTCACTGTAGCTCTTGTCACCACTGCTCATGTACTGGGGATGTCTGTGTCACATTGTCACTGTAGCTCTTGTCACCACTGCTCATATATGGATGTACTGGGGATGTCTGTGTCACATTGTCACTGTAGCGCTTGTCACCACTGCTCATATATGTATGTACTGGGGATGTCTGTGTCACATTGTCACTAGCTCTTGTCACCACTGCTCATATATGGATGTACTGGGGATGTCTGTGTCTCATTGTCACTGTAGTTCTTGTCACCACTGCTCATATACTGGGGATGTCTGTGCCACATTGTCACTGTAGCTCTTGTCACCACTGCTCATATATGGATGTACTTGGGATGTCTGTGTCACATTGTCACTGTAGCTCTTGTCACCACTGCACATATATGGATGTACTGGGGATGTCTGTGCCACATTGTCACTGTAGTTCTTGTCACCACTGCTCATATATGGATGTACTGGGGATGTCTGTGCCACATTGTCACTGTAGCGCTTGTCACCACTGCTCATATATGGCTGTACTGGGGATGTCTGTGTCACATTGTCACTGTAGCCCTTGTCACCACTGCTCATATATGGACGTACTGGGGATGTCTGTGTCACATTGTCACTGTAGCTCTTGTCACCACTGTTCATATATGGATGTACTGGGGATGTCTGTGCCACATTGTCACTGTAGTTCTTGTCACCACTGCTCATATATGGATGTACTGGGGATGTCTGTGTCACATTGTCACTGTAGCTCCTGTCACCAGTGCTCATATATGGATGTACTGAGGATGTCTGTGTCACATTGTCACTGTAGCCCTTGTCACCACTGCTCATATATGGATGTACTGGGGATGTCTGTGTCACATTGTCACTGTAGCTCTTGTCACCTCTGCTCATATAATGATGTACTGGGGATGTCTGTGTCACATTGTCACTAGCTCTTGTCACCACTGCTCATATATGGATGTACTGGGGATGTCTGTGTCACATTGTCACTAGCTCTTGTCACCACTGCTCATATATGGATGTACTGGGGATGTCTGTGTCACATTGTCACTGTAGCTCTTGTCACCACTGCTCATATATGGATGTACTGGGGATGTCTGTGTCACATCGTCACTAGCTCTTGTCACCACTGCTCATATATGGATGTACTGGGGATGTCTGTGCCACATTGTCACTAGCTCTTGTCACCACTGCTCATATACTGGGGATGTCTGTGTCACATTGTCACTGTAGCTCTTGTCACCACTGCTCATGTATGGATGTACTGGGGATGTCTGTGTCACATTGTCACTGTAGCCCTTGTCACCACTGCTCATATATGGACGTACTGGGGATGTCTGTGTCACATTGTCACTGTAGCTCTTGTCACCACTGCTCATATATGGATGTACTGGGGATGTCTGTGTCACATTGTCACTGTAGCTCTTGTCACCACTGCCCATATATGGATGTACTGGGGATGTCTGTGTCACATTGTCACTGTAGCTCTTGTCACCAGTGCTCATATATGGATGTACTGGGGATGTCTGTGTCACATTGTCACTGTAGCTCTTGTCACCACTGCCCATATATGGATGTACTGGGGATGTCTGTGTCACATTGTCACTGTAGCTCTTGTCACCACTGCCCATATATGGCTGTACTGGGGATGTCTGTGTCACATTGTCACTGTAGCTCTTGTCACCACTGCTCATATAATGATGTACTGGGGATGTCTGTGTCACATTGTCACTGTAGCTCTTGTCACCAGTGCTCATATATGGATGTACTGGGGATGTCTGTGTCACATTGTCACTGTAGCTCTTGTCACCACTGCTCATATAATGATGTACTGGGGATGTCTGTGTCACATTGTCACTGTAGCTCCTGTCACCACTGCTCATATATGGATGTACTGGGGATGTCTGTGTCACATTGTCACTGTAGCTCCTGTCACCACTGCTCATATACTGGGGATGTCTGTGCCACATTGTCACTGTAGCTCCTGTCACCACTGCTCATATATGGATGTACTGGGGATGTCTGTGTCACATTGTCACTGTAGCTCCTGTCACCACTGCCCATATATGGATGTACTGGGGATGTCTGTGCCACATTGTCACTGTAGTTCTTGTCACCACTGCTCATATATGGATGTACTGGGGATGTCTGTGTCACATTGTCACTAGCTCTTGTCACCACTGCTCATATATGGATGTACTGGGGATGTCTGTGTCACATTGTCACTGTAGCTCTTGTCACCACTGCTCATATATGGATGTACTGGGGATGTCTGTGTCACATTGTCACTGTAGCCCTTGTCACCACTGCTCATATATGGATGTACTGGGGATGTCTGTGTCACATTGTCACTGTAGCGCTTGTCACCACTGCTCATATATGGATGTACTGGGGATGTCTGTGTCACATTGTCACTGTAGCACTTGTCACCTCTGCTCATATATGGATGTACTGGGGATGTCTGTGTCACATTGTCACTGTTGCTCCTGTCACCACTGCTCATATATGTATGTACTGGGGATGTCTGTGTCACATTGTCACTGTAGCGCTTGTCACCACTACTTATATATGGATGTACTGGGGATGTCTGTGTCACATTGTCACTAGCTCTTGTCACCACTGCCCATATATGGATGTACTGGGGATGTCTGTGTCACATTGTCACTGTAGCTCTTGTCACCACTGCTCATATATGGATGTACTGGGGATGTCTGTGTCACATTGTCACTGTAGCTCCTGTCACCACTGCTCATATATGGATGTACTGGGGGATGTCTGTGTCACATTGTCACTGTAGCTCTTGTCACCACTGCTCATATATGGACGTACTGGGGATGTCTGTGTCACATTGTCACTGTAGCTCCTGTTACCACTGCTCATATATGGATGTACTGGGGATGTCTGTGTCACATTGTCACTGTAGCTCTTGTCACCACTGCTCATGTACTGGGGATGTCTGTGTCACATTGTCACTAGCTCTTGTCACCACTGCTCATATACTGGGGATGTCTGTGTCACATTGTCACTGTAGCGCTTGTCACCACTGCTCATATATGGATGTACTGGGGATGTCTGTGTCACATTGTCACTGTAGCGCTTGTCACCACTGCTCATATATGGATGTACTGGGGATGTCTGTGTCACATTGTCACTGTAGCTCTTGTCACCACTGCTCATATACTGGGGATGTCTGTGCCACATTGTCACTAGCTCTTGTCACCACTGCTCATATATGGATGTACTGGGGATGTCTGTGTCACATTGTCACTGTAGCTCGTGTCACATTGTCACTAGCTCTTGTCACCACTGCTCATATATGGATGTACTGGGGATGTCTGTGTCACATTGTCACTGTAGCTCTTGTCACCACTGCTCATATATGGATGTACTGGGGATGTCTGTGCCACATTGTCACTGTAGCTCTTGTCACCACTGCTCATGTACTGGGGATGTCTGTGCCACATTGTCACTGTAGCTCTTGTCACCACTGCTCATGTACTGGGGATGTCTGTGCCACATTGTCACTGTAGCTCTTGTCACCACTGCTCATGTACTGGAGATGTCTGTGTCACTTTGTCACTGTAGCTCTTGTCACCACTGCTCATGTACTGGGGATGTCTGTGTCACATTGTCACTGTAGCTCTTGTCACCACTGCTCATATATGGATGTACTGGGGATGTCTGTGCCACATTGTCACTGTAGCTCCTGTCACCACTGCTCATGTACTGGAGATGTCTGTGTCACTTTGTCACTGTAGCTCTTGTCACCACTGCTCATGTACTGGGGATGTCTGTGTCACATTGTCACTGTAGCTCTTGTCACCACTGCTCATATATGGATGTACTGGGGATGTCTGTGTCACATTGTCACTGTAGCTCCTGTCACCACTGCTCATATATGGGATGTACTGGGGATGTCTATGTCACATTGTCACTGTAGCTCTTGTCACCACTGCTCATATATGGATGTACTGGGGATGTCTGTTTCACATTGTCACTGTAGCACTTGTCACCACTGCTCATGTACTGGGGATGTCTGTGTCACATTGTCACTGTAGCTCCTGTCACCACTGCTCATATATGGATGTACTGGGGATGTCTGTGTCACATTGTCACTGTAGCTCCTGTCACCACTGCTCATATATGGATGTACTGGGGATGTCTGTGTCACAATGTCACTGTAGCTCCTGTCACCACTGCTCATATATGGATGTACTGGGGATGTCTGTGTCACATTGTCACTGTAGCGCTTGTCACCACTGCTCATATATGGATGTACTGGGGATGTCTGTGTCACATTGTCACTGTAGCTCTTGTCACCACTGCCCATATATGTATGTACTGGGGATGTCTGTGTCACATTGTCACTGTAGCTCTTGTCACCACTGCTCATATATGATGTACTGGGGATGTCTGTGCCACATTGTCACTGTAGCTCTTGTCACCACTGCTCATGTACTGGGGATGTCTGTGTCACATTGTCACTGTAGCTCTTGTCACCACTGCTCATATATGGATGTACTGGGGATGTCTGTGCCACATTGTCACTGTAGCTCCTGTCACCACTGCTCATATATGGATGTACTGGGGATGTCTGTGTCACATTGTCACTGTAGCTCCTGTCACCACTGCTCATATATGGATGTACTGGGGATGTCTGTGTCACATTGTCACTGTAGCCCTTGTCACCAGTGCTCATATATGGATGTACTGGGGATGTCTGTGTCACATTGTCACTAGCTCTTGTCACCACTGCTCATATATGGACGTACTGGGGATGTCTGTGCCACATTGTCACTGTAGCTCTTGTCACCACTGCTCATGTACTGGGGATGTCTGTGTCACATTGTCACTGTAGCCCTTGTCACCACTGCTCATGTACTGGGGATGTCTGTGTCACATTGTCACTGTAGCTCCTGTCACCACTGCTCATATATGGATGTACTGGGGATGTCTGTGTCACATTGTCACTGTAGCCCTTGTCACCACTGCTCATGTACTGGGGATGTCTGTGTCACATTGTCACTGTAGCTCTTGTCACCACTGCTCATATATGGATGTACTGGGGATGTCTGTGTCACATTGTCACTGTAGCTCTTGTCACCACTGCTCATATACTGGGGATGTCTGTGCCACATTGTCACTGTAGCTCCTGTCACCACTGCTCATATATGGATGTACTGGGGATGTCTGTGTCACATTGTCACTAGCTCTTGTCACCACTGCTCATATATGGACGTACTGGGGATGTCTGTGCCACATTGTCACTGTAGCTCTTGTCACCACTGCTCATGTACTGGGGATGTCTGTGTCACATTGTCACTGTAGCCCTTGTCACCACTGCTCATGTACTGGGGATGTCTGTGTCATATTGTCACTGTAGCTCCTGTCACCACTGCTCATATATGGATGTACTGGGGATGTCTGTGTCACATTGTCACTGTAGCCCTTGTCACCACTGCTCATGTACTGGGGATGTCTGTGTCACATTGTCACTGTAGCTCTTGTCACCACTGCTCATATATGGATGTACTGGGGATGTCTGTGTCACATTGTCACTGTAGCTCCTGTCACCACTGCTCATATATGGATGTACTGGGGGATGTCTGTGTCACATTGTCATCTAGCTCTTGTCACCACTGCTCATATATGGATGTACTGGGGATGTCTGTGCCACATTGTCACTGTAGCTCTTGTCACCACTGCTCATGTACTGGGGATGTCTGTGTCACATTGTCACTGTAGCTCTTGTCACCTCTGTTCATGTACTGGGGATGTCTATGTCACATTGTCACTGTAGCTCTTGTCACCACTGCTCATATATGGATGTACTGGGGATGTCTGTGTCACATTGTCACTGTAGCTCTTGTCACCACTGCTCATATATGGATGTACTGGGGATGTCTGTGTCACATTGTCACTGTAGCGCTTGTCACCACTGCTCATATATGTATGTACTGGGATGTCTGTGTCACATTGTCACTAGCTCTTGTCACCACTGCTCATATATGGATGTACTGGGGATGTCTGTGCCACATTGTCACTGTAGCTCTTGTCACCACTGCTCATGTACTGGGGATGTCTGTGCCACATTGTCACTGTAGCTCTTGTCACCACTGCCCATATATGGATGTACTGGGGATGTCTGTGTCACATTGTCACTGTAGCACTTGTCACCACTGCCCATATATGGATGTACTGGGGATGTCTGTGTCACATTGTCACTGTAGCTCCTGTCACCACTGCTCATGTACTGGGGATGTCTGTGTCACTTTGTCACTGTAGCTCTTGTCACCACTGCTCATGTACTGGGGATGTCTGTGTCACATTGTCACTGTAGCTCTTGTCACCACTGCTCATATATGGATGTACTGGGGATGTCTGTGTCACATTGTCACTGTAGCTCTTGTCACCACTGCTCATGTACTGGGGATGTCTGTGTCACATTGTCACTGTAGCTCTTGTCACCACTGCTCATGTACTGGGGATGTCTGTGTCACATTGTCACTAGCTCTTGTCACCACTGCTCATATATGGATGTACTGGGGATGTCTGTGTCACATTGTCACTGTAGCTCCTGTCACCACTGCTCATATATGGATGTACTGGGGATGTCTGTGTCACATTGTCACTGTAGCTCTTGTCACCACTGCTCATATATGGATGTACTGGGGATGTCTGTGCCACATTGTCACTGTAGCACTTGTCACCACTGCTCATATATGGATGTACTGGGGCTGTCTGTGTCACATTGTCACTGTAGCTCTTGTCACCACTGCTCATATATGGCTGTACTGGGGATGTCTGTGTCACATTGTCACTGTAGCTCCTGTCACCACTGCTCATATATGGATGTACTGGGGATGTCTGTGCCACATTGTCACTGTAGCTCCTGTCACCACTGCTCATATATGGATGTACTGGGGATGTCTGTGTCACATTGTCACTGTAGCTCTTGTCACCACTGCTCATATATGGATGTACATGGGGATGTCTGTGTCACATTGTCACTGTAGCTCTTGTCACCACTGCTCATATATGGATGTACTGGGGATGTCTGTGTCACATTGTCACTGTAGCTCCTGTCACCACTGCTCATATATGTATGTACTGGGGATGTCTGTGCCACATTGTCACTGTAGCTCTTGTCACCACTGCTCATGTACTGGGGATGTCTGTGTCACATTGTCACTGTAGCTCTTGTCACCACTGCTCATATATGGATGTACTGGGGATGTCTGTGTCACATTGTCACTGTAGCTCCTGTCACCACTGCTCATATATGGATGTACTGGGATGTCTGTGTCACATTGTCACTGTAGCTCCTGTCACCACTGCTCATATATGGATGTACTGGGGATGTCTGTGTCACATTGTCACTGTAGCCCTTGTCACCAGTGCTCATATATGGATGTACTGGGGATGTCTGTGTCACATTGTCACTGTAGCTCTTGTCACCACTGCTCATATATGGATGTACTGGGGATGTCTGTGCCACATTGTCACTGTAGCTCTTGTCACCACTGCTCATGTACTGGGGATGTCTGTGTCACATTGTCACTGTAGCTCTTGTCACCACTGCTCATATATGGATGTACTGGGGATGTCTGTGCCACATTGTCACTGTAGCTTTTGTCACCACTGCTCATGTACTGGGGATGTCTGTGTCACATTGTCACTGTAGCTCTTGTCACCACTGCTCATATATGGATGTACTGGGGATGTCTGTGTCACATTGTCACTGTAGCTCTTGTCACCACTGCTCATATATGGATGTACTGGGGATGTCTGTGCCACATTGTCACTGTAGCTCTTGTCACCACTGCTCATGTACTGGGGATGTCTGTGTCACATTGTCACTGTAGCTCTTGTCACCACTGCTCATATATGGATGTACTGGGGATGTCTGTGCCACATTGTCACTGTAGCTCTTGTCACCACTGCTCATGTACTGGGGATGTCTGTGTCACATTGTCACTGTAGCTCTTGTCACCACTGCTCTATATGGATGTACTGGGGATGTCTGTGTCCACATTGTCACTGTAGCTCTTGTCACCACTGCTCATATATGGATGTACTGGGGATGTCTGTGTCACATTGTCACTGTAGCTCTGTCACCACTGCTCATATATGGATGTACTGGGGATGTCTGTGTCACATTGTCACTGTAGCCCTTGTCACCACTGCTCATATATGGATGTACTGGGGATGTCTGTGTCACATTGTCACTGTAGCTCCTGTCACCACTGCTCATATATGGATGTACTGGGGATGTCTGTGCCACATTGTCACTGTAGCTCTTGTCACCACTGCTCATGTACTGGGGATGTCTGTGTCACATTGTCACTGTAGCTCTTGTCACCACTGCTCATGTACTGGGGATGTCTGTGTCACATTGTCACTGTAGCTCTTGTCACCACTGCTCATGTACTGGGGATGTCTGTGTCACATTGTCACTGTAGCTCTTGTCACCACTGCTCATGTACTGGGGATGTCTGTGTCACATTGTCACTGTAGCTCTTGTCACCACTGCTCATGTACTGGGGATGTCTGTGCCACATTGTTACTGTAGCTCTTGTCACCTCTGTTCATGTACTGGGGATGTCTGTGTCACATTGTCACTGTAGCTATTGTCACCACTGCTCATGTACTGGAGATGTCTGTGCCACATTGTTACTGTAGCTCTTGTCACCTCTGTTCATGTACTGGGGATGTCTGTGTCACATTGTCACTGTAGCTCTTGTCACCACTGTTCATGTACTGGGGATGTCTATGTCACATTGTCACTGTAGCTCTTGTCACCACTGTTCATGTACTGGGGATGTCTGTGTCACATTGTCACTAGCTCTTGTCACCACTGCCCATATATGGATGTACTGGGGATGTCTGTGTCACATTGTCACTAGCTCTTGTCACCACTGCTCATATATGGATGTACTGGGGATGTCTGTGTCACATTGTCACTAGCTCTTGTCACCACTGCCCATATATGGATGTACTGGGGATGTCTGTGTCACATTGTCACTGTAGCTCTTGTCACCACTGCTCATATATGGATGTACTGGGGATGTCTGTGTCACATTGTCACTGTAGCTCTTGTCACCACTGCCCATATATGGATGTACTGGGGATGTCTGTGTCACATTGTCACTAGCTCTTGTCACCACTGCTCATATATGGATGTACTGGGGATGTCTGTGTCACATTGTCACTGTAGCGCTTGTCACCACTGCTCATATATGGATGTACTGGGGATGTCTGTGTCACATTGTCACTGTAGCTCTTGTCACCACTGCTCATATATGGATGTACTGGGGATGTCTGTGTCACATTGTCACTGTAGCTCTTGTCACCACTGCTCATATATGTATGTACTGGGGATGTCTGTGTCACATTGTCACTGTAGCTCTTGTCACCACTGCTCATATATGGATGTACTGGGGATGTCTGTGTCACATTGTCACTGTAGCTCTTGTCACCACTGCTCATATATGGATGTACTGGGGATGTCTGTGTCACATTGTCACCGTAGCGCTTGTCACCACTGCTCATATATGGATGTACTGGGGATGTCTGTGTCACATTGTCACTGTAGCGCTTGTCACCACTGCTCATATATGGATGTACTGGGGATGTCTGTGCCACATTGTCACTGTAGCTCTTGTCACCACTGCTCATATATGGCTGTACTGGGGATGTCTGTGTCACATTGTCACTGTAGCTCTTATCACCACTGCTCATTATATCGGATGTACTGGGGATGTCTGTGTCACATTGTCACTAGCTCTTGTCACCACTGCTCATATATGGATGTACTGGGGATGTCTGTGTCACTTTGTTACTGTAGCTCTTGTCACCACTGCTCATGTACTGGGTATGTCTGTGTCACATTGTCACTGTAGCTCCTGTCACCACTGCTCATATATGTATGTACTGGGGATTTCTGTGCCACATTGTCACTGTAGTTCTTGTCACCACTGCTCATATATGGATGTACTGGGGATGTCTGTGTCACATTGTCACTAGCTCTTGTCACCAGTGCTCATATATGGATGTACTGGGGATGTCTGTGTCACATTGTCACTGTAGTTCTTGTCACCACTGCTCATATACTGGGGATGTCTGTGCCACATTGTCACTAGCTCTTGTCACCACTGCTCATATATGGATGTACTGGGGATGTCTGTGTCACATTGTCACTGTAGCTCTTGTCACCACTGTTCATATATGGATGTACTGGGGATGTCTGTGTCACATTGTCACTAGCTCTTGTCACCACTGCTCATATATGTATGTACTGGGGATGTCTGTGTCACATTGTCACTGTAGCTCCTGTCACCACTGCTCATATATGTATGTACTGGGGATGTCTGTGTCACATTGTCACTGTAGCTCTTGTCACCACTGCTCATATATGGATGTACTGGGGATGTCTGTGTCACATTGTCACTGTAGCTCCTGTCACCACTGCTCATATATGTATGTACTGGGGATGTCTGTGTCACATTGTCACTGTAGCTCTTGTCACCACTGCTCATATATTGATGTACTGGGGATGTCTGTGTCACATTGTCACTGTAGCTCTTGTCACCACTGCTCATATATGGATGTACTGGGGCTGTCTGTGTCACATTGTCACTGTAGCTCTTGTCACCTACTGCTCATATATGGATGTACCTGGGGGATGTCTGTGTCACATTGTCACTGTAGCTCTTGTCACCACTGCTCATATACTGGGGATGTCTGTGTCACATTGTCACTGTAGCTCTTGTCACCACTGCTCATATATGGATGTACTGGGGATGTCTGTGTCACATTGTCACTGTAGCTCCTGTCACCACTGCTCATATATGGATGTATTGGGGATGTCTGTGTCACATTGTCACTGTAGCTCCTGTCAACCAGTGCTCATATATGGATGTACTGGGGATGTCTGTGTCACATTGTCACTGTAGCTCTTGTCACCACTGCTCATATATGGATGTACTGGGGATGTCTGTGTCACATTGTCACTGTAGCGCTTGTCACCACTGCTCATATATGGTGTGTACTGGGGATGTCTGTGTCACATTGTCACTGTAGCTCTTGTCACCACTACTCATGTACTGGGATGGTCTGTGTCACATCTTGTCACTGTAGCTCTTGTCACCACTACTCATGTACTGGGGGAGTGTCTGTGCCACATTGTCACTGTAGCTCTTGTCACCACTGCTCATATATGGATGTACTGGGGATGTCTGTGCCACATTGTCCACTGGTAGCTCTTGTCACCACTGCTCATGTACTGGGGATGTCTGTGTCACATTGTCACTGTAGCCTCTTGTCACCAACTGCACATATATGGATGTACTGGGATTCTTGTCACATTGTCACTGTAGCGCTTGTCACCACTGCTCATATATGTATGTACTGGGGGATGTCTGTGTCACATTGTCACTAGCTCTGTCACCACTTGTTCATATATGGATGTACTGGGGAGTTCTGTGTCACATTGTCACTGTAGCGCTTGTCGACCACTGCTCAGATAAGTATGTACAGGGGATGTCTGTGTCACATTGTCACTAGCTCTTGTCACCACTGCTCATATATGGATGTACTGGGGGATGTCTGTGTCACATTGTCACTGTAGCTCTTGGTCACCACTGCTCATATACAGGGGGGATGTCTGTGTCACATTGTCACTGTAGTCTCGTTGTCACCACTGCTCATATATGATGTACTGGGAGTGTCTGTGTCACATTGTCACTGTAGCTCCTGTCACCACTGCTCATATATGGATGTATTGGGGATGTCTGTGTCACATTGTCACTGTAGCTCCTGTCACCAGTGCTCATATATGGATGTACTGGGGATGTCTGTGCCACATTGTCACTGTAGCTCTTGTCACCACTGCTCATATATGGATGTACTGGGGATGTCTGTGTCACATTGTCACTGTAGCGCTTGTCACCACTGCTCATATATGGATGTACTGGGGATGTCTGTGTCACATTGTCACTGTAGCTCTTGTCACCACTACTCATGTACTGGGGATGTCTGTGTCACATTGTCACTGTAGCTCTTGTCACCACTACTCATGTACTGGGGATGTCTGTGCCACATTGTCACTGTAGCTCTTGTCACCACTGCTCATATATGGATGTACTGGGGATGTCTGTGCCACATTGTCACTGTAGCTCTTGTCACCACTGCTCATGTACTGGGGATGTCTGTGTCACATTGTCACTGTAGCTCTTGTCACCACTGCTCATATATGGAGTGTACTGGGGATGTCTGTGTCCACATTGTCACTGTAGCGCTTGTCACCACTGCTCATATATGTATGTACTGGGGATGTCTGTGTCACATTGTCACTAGCTCTTGTCACCACTGTTCATATATGGATGTACTGGGGATGTCTGTGTCACATTGTCACTGTAGCGCTTGTCACCACTGCTCATATATGTATGTACTGGGGATGTCTGTGTCACATTGTCACTAGGCTCTTGTCACCACTGCTCATATATGGATGTACTGGGGATGTCTGTGTCTCATTGTCACTGTAGGTTCTTGTCACCACTGCTCATATACTGGGGATGGTCCTGTGCCACATTGTCACTGTAGCTCTTGTCAACCACTGGCTCATATCTGGATGTACTTGGGATGTCTGTGTCACATTGTCACTGTAGCTCTTGTCACCACTGCTCATATATGGATGTACTGGGGATGTCTGTGTCACATTGTCACAGTAGTTCTTGTCACCACTGCTCATATATGATGTACTGGGGATGTCTGTGCCACATTGATCACTGTAGTTCTTGTCACCAGCTGCTACATATATGGATGTACTGGGGAGTGGTCTGTGCCACATTGTCACTGTAGCGCTTGTCACCCACTCGCTCATATATGGCTGTACTGGGGATGTCTGTGTCACATTGTCACTGTAGCCCTTGTCACACTGCTCATATATGGACGTACTGGGGATGTCTGTGTCCACATTGTCCCTTGTAGCTCTTGTCACCACTGTTCATATATGGATGTACTGTGGGATGTCTGTGCCACCATTGTCACTGTAGTTTCTTGTCACCACTGCTCATATATGGATGTACTGGGGATGTCTGATGTCACATTGTCACTGTAGCTCCTTGTCACCAGTGCTCATATATGGATGTACTGGGGGATGTCCTGTGCCACATTGTCACTGTAGTTCTTGTCACCACTGCTCATATATGGATTGTACTGGGATGTCAGTGTCACATTGTCACTAGCTCTGGTCACCGACTTGCTCATATATGGATGTACTGGGGATGTCTGTGCCACATTGTCACTGTAGCTCTTGTCACCACTGCTCATGTTACTGGGGGATGTATGTGCCACATTGTCAGCTAGCTCTTGTCACCACTGCTCATATATGGATGTACTGGGGATGTCTGTGTCACATTGTCACTGTAGCTCTTGTCACCTCTGCTCATATAATGATGTACTGAGGATGTCTGTGTCACATTGTCACTGTAGCCCTTTTCACCACTGCTCATATAGGGATGTACTGGGGATTTCTGTGTCACATTGTCACTGTAGGCTCTTGTCACCTCTGCTCATATAATGATGTACTGGGGATGTCTTGTGTCACATTGTCACTAGCTCTTGTCACCAACTGCTCATATATTGGATGTACTGGGGATAGTCTGTGTCACATTGTCACTAGCTCTTGTCACCACTGCTCATATATGGATGTACTGGGAGTGGTCTGGTGTCACATTGTCACTAGCTCTTGTCACCACTGCTCATATATGGATGTACTGGGGATGTCTGTGTCACATTGTCACTGTAGCTCTTGTCACCACTGCTCATATATGGATGTACTGGGGATGTCTGTGTCACATTGTCACTAGCTCTTGTCACCACTGCTCATATATGGATGTACTGGGGATGTCTGTGCCACATTGTCACTAGCTCTTGTCACCACTGCTCATGTACTGGGGATGTCTGTGCCACATTGTCACTAGCTCTTGTCACCACTGCTCATATACTGGGGATGTCTGTGTCACATTGTCACTGTAGCTCTTGTCACCACTGCTCATGTATGGATGTACTGGGGATGTCTGTGTCACATTGTCACTGTAGCCCTTGTCACCACTGCTCATATATGGACGTACTGGGGATGTCTGTGTCACATTGTCACTGTAGCTCTTGTCACCACTGCTCATATATGGATGTACTGGGGATGTCTGTGTCACATTGTCACTGTAGCTCTTGTCACCACTGCCCATATATGGATGTACTGGGGATGTCTGTGTCACATTGTGCACTGGTAGCTCTTGTCACCAGTGCTCATATATGTATGTACTGGGGATGTCTGGTGTCACATTGTCACTGTAGCTCTTGTCACCACTGCTCATATAATGATGGTAACTGGGGATGTCTGTGTGTCACATTGTCACTGTAGCTCTTGTCACCAGTGCTCATATATGGATGTACTGGGGATGTCTGTGTCAGCATTGTCACTGTAGCTCTTGTCACGCACTGCTCATATAATGATGTACTGGGATGTCTGTGTCACATTGTGTCACTGTAGCTCTTGTCAGCCACTGCTCATATATGGATGTACTGGGATGTCAGGTGTCACATTGTCACTGTAGCTCCTGTCACCACTGCTCATATATGGATGTACTGCGGGATGTCTGTGCCACATTGTCACTGTAGTTCTTGTCACCACTGCTCATATATGGATGTACTGGGGATGTCTGTGTCACATTGGTCACTAGGCTCTTGTCACCACTGCTCATATATGGATGTACTGGGGATGTCTGTGTCACATTGTCACTGTAGCTCCTGTCACCACTGCTCATATATGGATGTACTGGGGATGTCTGTGTCACATTGTCACTGTAGCACTTGTCACCACTGCTCATATATGGATGTACTGGGGATGTCTGTGTCACATTGTCACTGTAGCTCTTGTCACCACTGCTCATATATGGATGTACTGGGGATGTCTGTGTCACATTGTCACTTAGCACTTGTCACCACTGCTCATATATGGATGTACTGGGGATGTCTGTGTCACATTGTCACTGTAGCTCTTGTCACACCACTGCTCATGTACTGGGGATGTCTGTGTCACATTGTCACTGTAGCACTTGTCACCACTGCTCATATATGGATGTACTGGGGATGTCTGGTCCACATTGTCACTGTAGCTCTTGTCACCACTGCTCATATATGGATGTACTGGGGATGTCTGTGTCACATTGTCACTGTAGCTCTTGTCACCACTGCTCATATATGGATGTACTGGGGATGTCTGTGTCACATTGTCACTGTAGCTCTTGTCACCACTGCTCATATATGGATGTACTGGGGATGTCTGTGTCACATTGTCACTGTAGCTCTTGTCACCACTGCTCATATATGGATGTACTGGGGATGTCTGTGTCACATTGTCACTGTAGCTCTTGTCACCACTGCTCATATATTGATGTACTGGGTGATGTCTGTGTCACATTGTCACTGTAGCTCTTGTCACCACTGCTCATATAGGATGTACTGGGGATGTCTGTGTCACATTGTCACTGTAGCTCCTGTCACCACTGCTCATATATGGATGTACTGGGATGTCTGTGTCACATTGTCACTGTAGCGCTTGTCCACCACTGCTCATATATGGACTGTACTGGGGATGTCTGTGTCACATTGTCACTGTAGCTCTTGTCACCACTGCTCATATAATGGATGTACTGGGGATGTCTGTGTCACATTGTCACTGGTAGCTCTTGTCACCACTGCTCATATATGGATGTACTGGGATGTCTGTGTCACATTGTCACTGTAGCTCCTGTCACCACTGCTCATATATGGATGTACTGGGATGTCTGTGTCACATTGTCACTGTAGCTCTTGTCACCACTGCTCAATGTACTGGGGATGTCTGTGTCACATTGTCACTGTAGCTCTTGTCACCACTGCTCATATATGGATGTACTGGGGATGTCTGTGTCACATTGTCACTGTAGCTCCTGTCACCACTGCTCATATATGGATGTACTGGGGATGTCTGTGTCACATTGTCACTAGCTCTTGTCACCACTGTTCATATATGGATGTACTGGGGATGTCTGTGTCACATTGTCACTGTAGCGCTTGTCACCACTGCTCATATATGTATGTACTGGGGATGTCTGTGTCACATTGTCACTGTAGCTCTTGTCACCACTGCTCATATATGGATGTACTGGGGATGTCTGTGTCACATTGTCACTGTAGCTCTTGTCACCACTGCTCATATACTGGGGATGTCTGTGTCACATTGTCACTGTAGCTCTTGTCACCACTGCTCATATATGGATGTACTGGGGATGTCTGTGTCACATTGTCACTGTAGCTCCTGTCACCACTGCTCATATATGGATGTATTGGGGATGTCTGTGTCACATTGTCACTGTAGCTCCTGTCACCACTGCTCATATATGATGTACTGGGGATGTCTGTGCCACATTGTCACTGTAGCTCTTGTCACCACTGCTCATATATGGATGTACTGGGGATGTCTGTGTCACATTGTCACTGTAGCTCTTGTCACCACTGCTCATATATGGATGTACTGGGGATGTCTGTGTCACATTGTCACTGTAGCTCTTGTCACCACTGCTCATATGGATGTACTGGGGATGTCTGTGTCACATTGTCACTGTTGCTCTTGTCACCACTGCTCATGTACTGGGGATGTCTGTGTCACATTGTCACTGTAGCTCTTGTCACCACTGCTCATATATGGATGTACTGGGGATGTCTGTGCCACATTGTCACTGTAGCTCTTGTCACCACTGCTCATGTACTGGGGATGTCTGTGTCACATTGTCACTGTAGCTCTTGTCACCACTGCTCATATATGGATGTACTGGGGATGTCTGTGTCACATTGTCACTGTAGCTCCTGTCACCACTGCTCATATATGGATGTACTGGGGGAATGTCTGTGTCACATTGTCATGTAGCTCTGTCACCACGCTCATATATGGATGTACTGGGGATGTCTGTGCCACATTGTCACTGTAGCTCTTGTCACCACTGCCCATATATGTATGTACTGGGGATTGTCTGTGTCACATTGTCACTGTAGCTCTTGTCACCATCTGCTCATATATGGATGTACTGGGGATGTCTGTGCCACATTGTCACTGTAGCTCTTGTCACCACTGCTCATGTACTGGGGATGTCTGTGTCACATTGTCACTGTAGCTCTTGTCACCACTGCTCATATATGGATGTACTGGGGATGTCTGTGTCACATTGTCACTGTAGCTCCTCTGTCACCACTGCTCATATATGGATGTACTGGGGATGTCTGTGTCACATTGTCACTGTAGCCCTTGTCACCAAGTGCTCATATATGGATGTACTGGGGATGTCTGTGTCACATTGTCACTGTAGCTCTTGTCACCACTGCTCATATATGGATGTACTGGGGATGTCTGTGCCACATTGTCACTGTAGCGCTTGTCACCACTGCTCATATATGGCTGTACTGGGGATGTCTGTGTCACATTGTCACTGTAGCCTTGTCACCACTGCTCATATGGACGTACTGGGATGTCTGTGTCACATTGTCACTGTAGCTCTTGTCACCACTGTTTCATATATGGATGTACTGGGGATGTCTGTGCCACATTGTCACTGTAGTCTTGTCACCACTGCTCATATATGGAGTACTGGGGATGTCTGTGTCACATTGTCACTGTAGCTCTGTCACCAGTGCTCATATATGGATGTACTGGGGATGTCTGTGCCACATTGTCACTGTAGTCTTGTCACCACTGCTCATATATGGAGTACTGGGGATGTCTGTGTCACATTGTCACTAGCTCTTGTCACCACTGCTCATATATGGATGTACTGGGGATGTCTGTGCACATTGTCACTGTAGCTCTTGTCCCCCCTGCTCATTACTGGGGATGTCTGTGCCACATTGTCACTAGCTCTTGTCACCACTGCTCATATATGGATGTACTGGGGATGTCTGTGTCACATTGTCACTGTAGCTCTTGTCACCTCTGCTCATATAATGATGTACTGAGGATGTCTGTGTCACATTGTCACTGTAGCCCTTGTCACCACTGCTCATATATGGATGTACTGGGGATGTCTGTGTCACATTGTCACTGTAGCTCTTGTCACCTCTGCTCATATAATGATTACTGGGGATGTCTGTGGTCACATTGTCACGTAAGCTCTTGTCACCACTGCTCATAATGGATTACTGGGGATGTCTGTGTCACATTGTCACTTAGCTCTTGTCACCACTGCTCATATATGGATGTACTGGGATGTCTGTGTCACATTGTCACTAGCTCTTGTCACCACTGCCCATATATGGATGTACTGGGGATGTCTGTGTCACATTGTCACTGTAGCGCTTGTCACCACTGCTCATATATGGATGTACTGGGGATGGTCTGTGCCACATTGTCACTGTAGCACTTGTCACCACTGCTCCATATATGGATGTACTGGGGATGTCAGTGTCCACATTGTCACTGTAGCTCTAGTCACCACATGCTCAATGGTGTACTGGGGATGTCTGTGCCTACATTTGTCACTGTAGCTCTTGACACCACTGCATCATATGGATGTACTGGGATGTCTGTGCAAATTGTCCACTGTAGCTCTGTCACCACAGCTCATATATGGTATTTACTGGGGGATGTCTGTGTCACATTGTCACTGTAGCCTCTTGTCACCACTGCCACTCATATATGGATCGATACTGGGGGAATGTCGTGTCACATTGTCACTGTAGCATCTATGTCACCACTGCCTCATATATGGGATGTACTGGGGGATGTCTGTGTCACATTGTCACTGTAGCTCTTGTCACCACTGCCATATATGGATTACTGGGGATGTCTGTGTCACATTGTCACTGTAGCTCTTGTCACCACTGCTCATAATGGATTACTGGGGATGTCTGTGTCACATTGTCACTGTAGCTCTTGTCACCACTGCTCATATAATGATGTACTGGGGATGTCTGTGTCACATTGTCACTGTAGCTCTTGTCACCACTGCTCATATATGGATGTACTGGGGATGTCTGTGTCACATTGTCACTGTAGCTCTTGTCACCACTGCTCATATAATGATGTACTGGGGATGTCTGTGTCACATTGTCACTGTAGCTCTTGTCACCACTGCTCATATATGGATGTACTGGGGATGTCTGTGTCACATTGTCCACTGTAGTCTCCTGTCACCACTGCTCATATATGGATGTACTGGGGATGTCTGTGCCTCATTGTCACTGTAGTTCTTGTCACCACTGCTCATATATGGATGTACTGGGGATGGTCTGTGTCACATTGTCACTAGCTCTTGTCACCACTGCTCATATATGGATGTACTGGGGATGTCTGTGTCACATTGTCACTGTAGCTCTTGTCACCACTGCTCATATATGGATGTACTGGGGATGTCTGTGTCACATTGTCACTGTAGCTCTTGTCACCACTGCTCATATATGGATGTACTGGGGATGTCTGTGTCACATTGTCACTGTAGCCCTTGTCACCACTGCTCATATATGGACGTACTGGGGAATGTCTGTGTCACATTGTGTCACTGTAGCGCTTGTCACCACTGCTCATATATGGATGTACTTGGGATGTCTGTGTCACATTGTCACTGTAGCTCCTGTCACCACTGCTCATATATGGATGTACTGGGGATGTGTCTGTGTCACATTGTCTCTGTATGCGCTTGTCACCACTGCTCATAGTACTGGGGATGTCTGTGTCACATTGTCACTGTAGCTCTTGTCACCACTGCTCATATATGGATGTACTGGGGATGTCTGTGTCACATTGTCACTGTAGCACTTGTCACCACTGCTCATATATGGATGTACTGAGGGATGTCTGTGTCACATTGTCACTGTAGCTCTTGTCACCACTGCCCATATATGGATGTACTGAGGGATGTCTGTGTCACATTGTCACTGTAGCTCTTGTCACCACTGCTCATATATGGATTGTACTGGGGATGTCTGTGTCACATTGTCACTGTAGCTATTGTCACCACTGCTCATGTACTGGGGATGTCTGTGTCACATTGTCACTGTAGCACTTGTCACCTCTGCTCATATATGGATGTACTGGGGATGTCTGTGTCACATTGTCACTGTAGCTCCTGTCACCCACTGCTCTTATATGTATGTACTGGGGATGTCTGTGTCACATTGTCACTGTAGCGCTTGTCACCACTACTCATATATGGATGTACTGGGGATGTCTGTGTCACATTGTCACTAGCTCTTGTCACCACTGCCCATATATGGATGTACTGGGGATGTCTGTGTCACATTGTCACTGTAGCTCTTGTCACCACTGCTCATATATGGATTACTGGGGATGTCTGTGTCACATTGTCACTGTAGCTCCTGTCACCACTGCTCTTATATGGATGTACTGGGGATGTCTGTGTCACATTGTCACTGTAGCTCTTGTCACCCACTGCTCATATATGGACGTACTGGGGATGTCTGTGTCACATTGTCACTGTAGCTCCTGTCACCACTGCTCATATATGGATGTACTGGGGATGTCTGTGTCACATTGTCACTGTAGCTCCTGTCACCACTGCTCATATATGGATGTACTGGGGATGTCTGTGTCACATTGTCACTGTAGCCCTTGTCACCACCTGCTCATATATGGATGTACTGGGGATGTCTGTGTCACATTGTCACTGTAGCTCTTGTCACCACTGCTCATATATGGATGTACTGGGGATGTCTGTGTCACATTGTCACTGTACGCTCTGTCACCACTGCTCATATATGGATGTACTGGGGATGTCTGTGTCACATTGTCACTGTAGCTCTTGTCACCACTGCTCATATACTGGGGATGTCTGTGCCACATTGTCACTAGCTCTTGTCACCACTGCTCATATATGGATGTACCGGGGATGTCTGTGTCACATTGTCACTGTAGCTCCTGTCACCACTGCTCATATATGGATGTACTGGGGATGTCTGTGTCACATTGTCACTAGCTCTTGTCACCACTGCTCATATATGGATGTACTGGGGATGTCTGTGCCACATTGTCACTGTAGCTCTTGTCACCACTGCTCATGTACTGGGGATGTCTGTGTCACATTGTCACTGTAGCTCTTGTCACCACTGCTCATATATGGATGTACTGGGGATGTCTGTGTCACATTGTCACTGTAGCTCTTGTCACCACTGCTCATATATGGATGTACTGGGGATGTCTGTGCCACATTGTCACTGTAGCTCTTGTCACCACTGCTCATGTACTGGGTCATGTCTGTGCCACATTGTCACTGTAGCTCTTGTCACCACTGCTCATATATGGAGTTACTGGGGATGAGTCTGTGCCACATTGTCACTGTAGCACTTGTCACCACTGCTCATGTACTGGGGGATGTCTGTGTCACATTGTCACTGTAGCACTTGTCACCACTGCCCATATATGTATGTACTGGGGATGTCTGTGCCACATTGTCACTGTAGCTCCTGTCACCACTGCTCATGTACTGGGGATGTCTGTGTCACATTGTCACTAAGCTCTTGTCACCACTGCTCATATATGGATGTACTGTGGATGTCTGTGTCACATTGTCACTGTAGCTCCTGTCACCACTGCTCATATATGGATGTACTGTGGATGTCTATGTCACATGTGTCACTGTAGCTCTTGGTCACCACTGCTCATATATGGATGGTACTGGGGAATGTCTGTTGCACATTGTCACTGTAGCACTGTCACCACTGCTCATGTACTGGGTATTCTGTGTCACATTGTCACTGTAGCTCCTGTCACCACTGCTCATATATGGATGTACTGGGGATGTCTGTGTCACATTGTCACTGTAGCTCCTGTCACCACTGGCTCATATATGGATTGTACTGGGGGATGTCTGTGTCACAATGTCACTGTAGCTCCTGTCACCACTGCTCATATATGGAGTGTACTGGGATGTCTGTGCCACATTGTCACTGTAGCTCTTGTCACCACTGCCCATATATGTATGTACTGGGGATGTCTGTGTCACATTGTCACTGGTAGCTCTTGTCACCACTGCTCATATATGGATGTACTGGGATGTCTGTGCCACATTGTCACCTGTAGCTCTTGTCACCACTGCTCATGTACTGGGGATGTCTGTGTCACATTGTCACTGTAGCTCTTGTCACCACTGCTCATATATGGATGTACTGGGGATGTCTGTGCCACATTGTCACTGTAGCACTTGTCACCACTGCTCATATATGGATGTACTGGGGATGTCTGTGTCACATTGTCACTGTAGCCCTTGTCACCAGTGCTCATATATGGATGTTCTGGGGATGTCTGTGTCACATTGTCACTGTAGCTCTTGTCACCACTGCTCATATATGGATGTACTGGGGATGTCTGTGTCACATTGTCACTGTAGCCCTTGTCACCACTGCCTCATGTACTGGGGATGTCTGTGTCACATTGTCACGTAGCTCCTGTCACCACTGCTCATATATGGATGTACTGGGGATGTCTGTGTCACATTGTCACTAGCTCTTGTCACCACTGCTCATATATGGACGGTACTGGGGATGTCTGTGCACATTGTCCACTGTAGCTCTTGTCACCACTGCTCATGTACTGGGGATGTCTGTGTCACATTGTCACTGTAGCCCGTTGTCACCACTGCTCATGTACTGGGGATGTCTGTGTCACATTGTCACTGTAGCTCCTGTCACCACTGCTCATATATGGATGTACTGGGGATGTCTGTGTCACATTGTCACTGTAGCTCTTGTCACCACTGCTCATATACTGGGGATGTCTGTGCCACATTGTCACTAGCTCTTGTCACCACTGCTCATATATGGATGTACTGGGGATGTCTGTGTCACATTGTCACTGTAGCTCCTGTCACCACTGCTCATATATGGATGTACTGGGGATGTCTGTGTCACATTGTCACTAGCTCTTGTCACCACTGCTCATATATGGATGTACTGGGGGATGTCTGTGCCACATTGTCACTGTAGCTCTTGTCACCACTGCTCATGTACTGGGGATGTCTGTGTCACATTGTCACTGTAGCTCTTGTCACCTCTGTTCATGTACTGGGGATGTCTATGTCACATTGTCACTGTAGCTCTTGTCACCACTGCTCATATATGGATGTACTGGGGATGTCTGTGTCACATTGTCACTGTAGCTCTTGTCACCACTGCTCATATATGTATGTACTGGGGATGTCTGTGTCACATTGTCACTGTAGCGCTTGTCACCACTGCTCATATATGTATGTACTGGGGATGTCTGTGTCACATTGTCACTAGCTCTTGTCACCACTGCTCATATATGGATGTACTGGGGATGTCTGTGCCACATTGTCACTGTAGCTCTTGTCACCACTGCTCATGTACTGGGGATGTCTGTGCCACATTGTCACTGTAGCTCTGTCACCACTGCTCATGTACTGGGGATGTCTGTGTCACATTGTCACTGTAGCACTTGTCACCACTGCCCATATATGGATGTACTGGGGATGTCTGTGTCACATTGTCACTGTAGCTCCTGTCACCACTGCTCATGTACTGGGGATGTCTGTGTCACTTTGTCACTGTAGCTCTTGTCACCACTGCTCATGTACTGGGGATGTCTGTGTCACATTGTCACTGTAGCTCTTGTCACCACTGCTCATATATGGATGTTACTGGGGGATGTCTGTGTCACATTGTCACTGTAGCTCTTGTCACCACTGCTCATGTAACTGGGGATGTCTGTGTCACATTGTCACTGTAGCTCTTGTCACCACTGCTCATGTACTGGGGATGTCTGTGTCACATTGTCACTAGCTCTTGTCACCACTGCTCATATATGGATGTACTGGGGATGTCTGTGTCACATTGTCACTGTAGCTCCTGTCACCACTGCTCATATATGGATGTACTGGGGATGTCTGTGTCACATTGTCACTGTAGCTCTTGTCACCACTGCTCATATATGGATGTACTGGGGATGTCTGTGCCACATTGTCACTGTAGCACTTGTCACCACTGCTCATGTACTGGGGATGTCTGTGTCACATTGTCACTGTAGCTCCTGTCACCACTGCTCATATATGGATGTACTGGGGATGTCTGTGTCACATTGTCACTGTAGCTCTTGTCACCACTGCTCATATATGGATGTACTGGGGATGTCTGTGTCACATTGTCACTGTAGCTCTTGTCACCACTGCTCATATATGGATGTACTGGGGATGTCTGTGCCACATTGTCACTGTAGCTCTTGTCACCACTGCTCATATATGGATGTACTGGGGATGTCTGTGTCACATTGTCACTGTAGCTCCTGTCACCACTGCTCATATATGGACGTACTGGGGATGTCTGTGTCACATTGTCACTGTAGCTCTTGTCACCACTGTTCATATATGGATGTACTGGGGATGTCTGTGCCACATTGTCACTGTAGTTCTTGTCACCACTGCTCATATATGGATGTACTGGGGATGTCTGTGTCACATTGTCACTGTAGCTCCTGTCACCAGTGCTCATATATGGATGTACTGGGGATGTCTGTGCCACATTGTCACTGTAGTTCTTGTCACCACTGCTCATATATGGATGTACTGGGGATGTCTGTGTCACATTGTCACTAGCTCTTGTCACCACTGCTCATATATGGATGTACTGGGGATGTCTGTGCCACATTGTCACTGTAGCTCTTGTCACCACTGCTCATGTACTGGGGATGTATGTGCCACATTGTCACTAGCTCTTGTCACCACTGCTCATATATGGATGTACTGGGGATGTCTGTGTCACATTGTCACTGTAGCTCTTGTCACCTCTGCTCATATAATGATGTACTGAGGATGTCTGTGTCACATTGTCACTGTAGCCCTTTTCACCACTGCTCATATATGGATGTACTGGGGATGTCTGTGTCACATTGTCACTGTAGCTCTTGTCACCTCTGCTCATATAATGATGTACTGGGGATGTCTGTGTCACATTGTCACTAGCTCTTGTCACCACTGCTCATATATGGATGTACTGGGGATGTCTGTGTCACATTGTCACTAGCTCTTGTCACCACTGCTCATATATGGATGTACTGGGGATGTCTGTGTCACATTGTCACTAGCTCTTGTCACCACTGCTCATATATGGATGTACTGGGGATGTCTGTGTCACATTGTCACTGTAGCTCTTGTCACCACTGCTCATATATGGATGTACTGGGGATGTCTGTGTCACATTGTCACTAGCTCTTGTCACCACTGCTCATATATGGATGTACTGGGGATGTCTGTGCCACATTGTCACTAGCTCTTGTCACCACTGCTCATGTACTGGGGATGTCTGTGCCACATTGTCACTAGCTCTTGTCACCACTGCTCATATACTGGGGATGTCTGTGTCACATTGTCACTGTAGCTCTTGTCACCACTGCTCATGTATGGATGTACTGGGGATGTCTGTGTCACATTGTCACTGTAGCCCTTGTCACCACTGCTCATATATGGACGTACTGGGGATGTCTGTGTCACATTGTCACTGTAGCTCTTGTCACCACTGCCCATATATGGATGTACTGGGGATGTCTGTGTCACATTGTCACTGTAGCTCTTGTCACCAGTGCTCATATATGGATGTACTGGGGATGTCTGTGTCACATTGTCACTGTAGCTCTTGTCACCACTGCTCATATAATGATGTACTGGGGATGTCTGTGTCACATTGTCACTGTAGCTCTTGTCACCAGTGCTCATATATGGATGTACTGGGGATGTCTGTGTCACATTGTCACTGTAGCTCTTGTCACCACTGCTCATATAATGATGTACTGGGGATGTCTGTGTCACATTGTCACTGTAGCTCTTGTCACCACTGCTCATATATGGATGTACTGGGGATGTCTGTGTCACATTGTCACTGTAGCTCCTGTCACCACTGCTCATATATGGATGTACTGGGGATGTCTGTGCCACATTGTCACTGTAGTTCTTGTCACCACTGCTCATATATGGATGTACTGGGGATGTCTGTGTCACATTGTCACTAGCTCTTGTCACCACTGCTCATATATGGATGTACTGGGGATGTCTGTGTCACATTGTCACTGTAGCTCTTGTCACCACTGCTCATATATGGATGTACTGGGGATGTCTGTGTCACATTGTCACTGTAGCTCTTGTCACCACTGCTCATATATGGATGTACTGGGGATGTCTGTGTCACATTGTCACTGTAGCCCTTGTCACCACTGCTCATATATGGATGTACTGGGGATGTCTGTGTCACATTGTCACTGTAGCGCTTGTCACCACTGCTCATATATGGATGTACTGGGGATGTCTGTGTCACATTGTCACTGTAGCTCCTGTCACCACTGCTCATATATGGATGTACTGGGGATGTCTGTGTCACATTGTCACTGTAGCGCTTGTCACCACTGCTCATGTACTGGGGATGTCTGTGTCACATTGTCACTGTAGCTCTTGTCACCACTGCTCATATATGGATGTACTGGGGATGTCTGTGTCACATTGTCACTGTAGCACTTGTCACCACTGCTCATATATGGATGTACTGAGGATGTCTGTGTCACATTGTCACTGTAGCTCTTGTCACCACTGCCCATATATGGATGTACTGAGGATGTCTGTGTCACATTGTCACTGTAGCTCTTGTCACCACTGCTCATATATGGATGTACTGGGGATGTCTGTGTCACATTGTCACTGTAGCTATTGTCACCACTGCTCATGTACTGGGGATGTCTGTGTCACATTGTCACTGTAGCACTTGTCACCTCTGCTCATATATGGATGTACTGGGGATGTCTGTGTCACATTGTCACTGTAGCTCCTGTCACCACTGCTCATATATGTATGTACTGGGGATGTCTGTGTCACATTGTCACTGTAGCGCTTGTCACCACTACTCATATATGGATGTACTGGGGATGTCTGTGTCACATTGTCACTAGCTCTTGTCACCACTGCCCATATATGGATGTACTGGGGATGTCTGTGTCACATTGTCACTGTAGCTCTTGTCACCACTGCTCATATATGGATGTACTGGGGATGTCTGTGTCACATTGTCACTGTAGCTCCTGTCACCACTGCTCATATATGGATGTACTGGGGATGTCTGTGTCACATTGTCACTGTAGCTCTTGTCACCACTGCTCATATATGGACGTACTGGGGATGTCTGTGTCACATTGTCACTGTAGCTCCTGTCACCACTGCTCATATATGGATGTACTGGGGATGTCTGTGTCACATTGTCACTGTAGCTCCTGTCACCACTGCTCATATATGGATGTACTGGGGATGTCTGTGTCACATTGTCACTGTAGCTCTTGTCACCACTGCTCATATATGGATGTACTGGGGATGTCTGTGTCACATTGTCACTGTAGCTCTTGTCACCACTGCTCATATATGGATGTACTGGGGATGTCTGTGTCACATTGTCACTGTAGCTCTTGTCACCACTGCTCATATACTGGGGATGTCTGTGCCACATTGTCACTAGCTCTTGTCACCACTGCTCATATATGGATGTACCGGGGATGTCTGTGTCACATTGTCACTGTAGCTCCTGTCACCACTGCTCATATATGGATGTACTGGGGATGTCTGTGTCACATTGTCACTAGCTCTTGTCACCACTGCTCATATATGGATGTACTGGGGATGTCTGTGCCACATTGTCACTGTAGCTCTTGTCACCACTGCTCATGTACTGGGGATGTCTGTGTCACATTGTCACTGTAGCTCTTGTCACCACTGCTCATATATGGATGTACTGGGGATGTCTGTGTCACATTGTCACTGTAGCTCTTGTCACCACTGCTCATATATGGATGTACTGGGGATGTCTGTGCCACATTGTCACTGTAGCTCTTGTCACCACTGCTCATGTACTGGGGATGTCTGTGCCACATTGTCACTGTAGCTCTTGTCACCACTGCTCATATATGGATGTACTGGGGATGTCTGTGCCACATTGTCACTGTAGCACTTGTCACCACTGCTCATGTACTGGGGATGTCTGTGTCACATTGTCACTGTAGCACTTGTCACCACTGCCCATATATGTATGTACTGGGGATGTCTGTGCCACATTGTCACTGTAGCTCCTGTCACCACTGCTCATGTACTGGGGATGTCTGTGTCACATTGTCACTAGCTCTTGTCACCACTGCTCATATATGGATGTACTGTGGATGTCTGTGTCACATTGTCACTGTAGCTCCTGTCACCACTGCTCATATATGGATGTACTGGGGATGTCTATGTCACATTGTCACTGTAGCTCTTGTCACCACTGCTCATATATGGATGTACTGGGGATGTCTGTTTCACATTGTCACTGTAGCACTTGTCACCACTGCTCATGTACTGGGGATGTCTGTGTCACATTGTCACTGTAGCTCCTGTCACCACTGCTCATATATGGATGTACTGGGGATGTCTGTGTCACATTGTCACTGTAGCTCCTGTCACCACTGCTCATATATGGATGTACTGGGGATGTCTGTGTCACATTGTCACTGTAGCTCCTGTCACCACTGCTCATATATGGATGTACTGGGGATGTCTGTGTCACAATGTCACTGTAGCTCCTGTCACCACTGCTCATATATGGATGTACTGGGGATGTCTGTGCCACATAGTCACTGTAGCTCTTGTCACCACTGCCCATATATGTATGTACTGGGGATGTCTGTGTCACATTGTCACTGTAGCTCTTGTCACCACTGCTCATATATGGATGTACTGGGGATGTCTGTGCCACATTGTCACTGTAGCTCTTGTCACCACTGCTCATGTACTGGGGATGTCTGTGTCACATTGTCACTGTAGCTCTTGTCACCACTGCTCATATATGGATGTACTGGGGATGTCTGTGCCACATTGTCACTGTAGCTCCTGTCACCACTGCTCATATATGGATGTACTGGGGATGTCTGTGTCACATTGTCACTGTAGCCCTTGTCACCAGTGCTCATATATGGATGTACTGGGGATGTCTGTGTCACATTGTCACTGTAGCTCTTGTCACCACTGCTCATATATGGACGTACTGGGGATGTCTGTGCCACATTGTCACTGTAGCTCTTGTCACCACTGCTCATGTACTGGGGATGTCTGTGTCACATTGTCACTGTAGCCCTTGTCACCACTGCTCATGTACTGGGGATGTCTGTGTCACATTGTCACTGTAGCTCCTGTCACCACTGCTCATATATGGATGTACTGGGGATGTCTGTGTCACATTGTCACTGTAGCCCTTGTCACCACTGCTCATGTACTGGGGATGTCTGTGTCACATTGTCACTGTAGCTCTTGTCACCACTGCTCATATACTGGGGATGTCTGTGCCACATTGTCACTAGCTCTTGTCACCACTGCTCATATATGGATGTACTGGGGATGTCTGTGTCACATTGTCACTGTAGCTCCTGTCACCACTGCTCATATATGGATGTACTGGGGATGTCTGTGTCACATTGTCACTAGCTCTTGTCACCACTGCTCATATATGGATGTACTGGGGATGTCTGTGCCACATTGTCACTGTAGCTCTTGTCACCACTGCTCATGTACTGGGGATGTCTGTGTCACATTGTCACTGTAGCTCTTGTCACCTCTGTTCATGTACTGGGGATGTCTATGTCACATTGTCACTGTAGCTCTTGTCACCACTGCTCATATATGGATGTACTGGGGATGTCTGTGTCACATTGTCACTGTAGCTCTTGTCACCACTGCTCATATATGGATGTACTGGGGATGTCTGTGTCACATTGTCACTGTAGCGCTTGTCACCACTGCTCATATATGTATGTACTGGGGATGTCTGTGTCACATTGTCACTAGCTCTTGTCACCACTGCTCATATATGGATGTACTGGGGATGTCTGTGCCACATTGTCACTGTAGCTCTTGTCACCACTGCTCATGTACTGGGGATGTCTGTGCCACATTGTCACTGTAGCTCTTGTCACCACTGCTCATGTACTGGGGATGTCTGTGTCACATTGTCACTGTAGCACTTGTCACCACTGCCCATATATGGATGTACTGGGGATGTCTGTGTCATATTGTCACTGTAGCTCCTGTCACCACTGCTCATGTACTGGGGATGTCTGTGTCACTTTGTCACTGTAGCTCTTGTCACCACTGCTCATGTACTGGGGATGTCTGTGTCACATTGTCACTGTAGCTCTTGTCACCACTGCTCATATATGGATGTACTGGGGATGTCTGTGTCACATTGTCACTGTAGCTCTTGTCACCACTGCTCATGTACTGGGGATGTCTGTGTCACATTGTCACTGTAGCTCTTGTCACCACTGCTCATGTACTGGGGATGTCTGTGTCACATTGTCACTAGCTCTTGTCACCACTGCTCATATATGGATGTACTGGGGATGTCTGTGTCACATTGTCACTGTAGCTCCTGTCACCACTGCTCATATATGGATGTACTGGGGATGTCTGTGTCACATTGTCACTGTAGCTCTTGTCACCACTGCTCATATATGGATGTACTGGGGATGTCTGTGCCACATTGTCACTGTAGCACTTGTCACCACTGCTCATGTACTGGGGATGTCTGTGTCACATTGTCACTGTAGCTCCTGTCACCACTGCTCATATATGGATGTACTGGGGATGTCTGTGTCACATTGTCACTGTAGCTCCTGTCACCACTGCTCATATATGGATGTACTGGGGATGTCTGTGTCACAATGTCACTGTAGCTCTTGTCACCACTGCCCATATATGGATGTACTGGGGATGTCTGTGCCACATTGTCACTGTAGCTCTTGTCACCACTGCTCATATATGGATGTACTGGGGATGTCTGTGCCACATTGTCACTGTAGCTCTTGTCACCACTGCTCATGTACTGGGGATGTCTGTGTCACATTGTCACTGTAGCTCCTGTCACCACTGCTCATATATGGATGTACTGGGGATGTCTGTGTCACATTGTCACTGTAGCTCTTGTCACCACTGCTCATATATGGATGTACTGGGGATGTCTGTGTCACATTGTCACTGTAGCTCTTGTCACCACTGCTCATATATGGATGTACTGGGGATGTCTGTGTCACATTGTCACTGTAGCTCCTGTCACCACTGCTCATATATGTATGTACTGGGGATGTCTGTGCCACATTGTCACTGTAGCTCTTGTCACCACTGCTCATGTACTGGGGATGTCTGTGTCACATTGTCACTGTAGCTCTTGTCACCACTGCTCATATATGGATGTACTGGGGATGTCTGTGCCACATTGTCACTGTAGCTCTTGTCACCACTGCTCATGTACTGGGGATGTCTGTGTCACATTGTCACTGTAGCTCTTGTCACCACTGCTCATATATGGATGTACTGGGGATGTCTGTGCCACATTGTCACTGTAGCTCTTGTCACCACTGCTCATATATGGATGTACTGGGGATGTCTGTGTCACATTGTCACTGTAGCTCTTGTCACCACTGCTCATATATGGATGTACTGGGGATGTCTGTGTCACATTGTCACTGTAGCTCCTGTCACCACTGCTCATATATGGATGTACTGGGGATGTCTGTGTCACATTGTCACTGTAGCCCTTGTCACCAGTGCTCATATATGGATGTACTGGGGATGTCTGTGTCACATTGTCACTGTAGCTCTTGTCACCACTGCTCATATATGGATGTACTGGGGATGTCTGTGTCACATTGTCACTGTAGCCCTTGTCACCACTGCTCATGTACTGGGGATGTCTGTGTCACATTGTCACTGTAGCTCCTGTCACCACTGCTCATATATGGATGTACTGGGGATGTCTGTGCCACATTGTCACTGTAGCTCTTGTCACCACTGCTCATGTACTGGGGATGTCTGTGTCACATTGTCACTGTAGCTCTTGTCACCACTGCTCATGTACTGGGGATGTCTGTGTCACATTGTCACTGTAGCTCTTGTCACCACTGCTCATGTACTGGGGATGTCTGTGTCACATTGTCACTGTAGCTCTTGTCACTACTGCTCATGTACTGGGGATGTCTGTGTCACATTGTCACTGTAGCTCTTGTCACCACTGCTCATGTACTGGGGATGTCTGTGCCACATTGTTACTGTAGCTCTTGTCACCTCTGTTCATGTACTGGGGATGTCTGTGTCACATTGTCACTGTAGCTATTGTCACCACTGCTCATGTACTGGAGATGTCTGTGCCACATTGTTACTGTAGCTCTTGTCACCTCTGTTCATGTACTGGGGATGTCTGTGTCACATTGTCACTGTAGCTCTTGTCACCACTGTTCATGTACTGGGGATGTCTGTGTCACATTGTCACTAGCTCTTGTCACCACTGCCCATATATGGATGTACTGGGGATGTCTGTGTCACATTGTCACTAGCTCTTGTCACCACTGCTCATATATGGATGTACTGGGGATGTCTGTGTCACATTGTCACTAGCTCTTGTCACCACTGCCCATATATGGATGTACTGGGGATGTCTGTGTCACATTGTCACTAGCTCTTGTCACCACTGCCCATATATGGATGTACTGGGGATGTCTGTGTCACATTGTCACTAGCTCTTGTCACCACTGCTCATATATGGATGTACTGGGGATGTCTGTGTCACATTGTCACTGTAGCGCTTGTCACCACTGCTCATATATGGATGTACTGGGGATGTCTGTGTCACATTGTCACTGTAGCTCTTGTCACCACTGCTCATATATGGATGTACTGGGGATGTCTGTGTCACATTGTCACTGTAGCTCTTGTCACCACTGCTCATATATGTATGTACTGGGGATGTCTGTGTCACATTGTCACTAGCCCTTGTCACCACTGCTCATATATGGATGTACTGGGGATGTCTGTGTCACATTGTCACTGTAGCTCTTGTCACCACTGCTCATATATGGATGTACTGGGGATGTCTGTGTCACATTGTCACTGTAGCTCTTGTCACCACTGCTCATATATGGATGTACTGGGTATGTCTGTGTCACATTGTCACTGTAGCGCTTGTCACCACTGCTCATATATGGATGTACTGGGGATGTCTGTGTCACATTGTCACTGTAGCTCTTGTCACCACTGCTCATATATGGATGTACTGGGGATGTCTGTGTCACATTGTCACTGTAGCGCTTGTCACCACTGCTCATATATGGATGTACTGGGGATGTCTGTGCCACATTGTCACTGTAGCTCTTGTCACCACTGCTCATATATGGCTGTACTGGGGATGTCTGTGTCACATTGTCACTGTAGCTCTTGTCACCACTGCTCATATATGGATGTACTGGGGATGTCTGTGTCACATTGTCACTAGCTCTTGTCACCACTGCTCATATATGGATGTACTGGGGATGTCTGTGTCACATTGTCACTGTAGCTCTTGTCACCACTGCTCATGTACTGGGGATGTCTGTGTCACATTGTCACTGTAGCTCCTGTCACCACTGCTCATATATGTATGTACTGGGGATTTCTGTGCCACATTGTCACTGTAGTTCTTGTCACCACTGCTCATATATGGATGTACTGGGGATGTCTGTGTCACATTGTCACTAGCTCTTGTCACCAGTGCTCATATATGGATGTACTGGGGATGTCTGTGTCACATTGTCACTAGCTCTTGTCACCACTGCTCATATATGGATGTACTGGGGATGTCTGTGTCACATTGTCACTAGCTCTTGTCACCTCTGCTCATATATGGATGTACTGGGGATGTCTGTGTCACATTGTCACTGTAGCTCTTGTCACCACTGCTCATATATGGATGTACTGGGGATGTCTGTGTCACATTGTCACTGTAGCGCTTGTCACCACTGCTCATATATGGATGTACTGGGGATGTCTGTGTCACATTGTCACTAGCTCTTGTCACCACTGCTCATGTACTGGGGATGTCTGTGCCACATTGTCACTAGCTCTTGTCACCACTGCTCATGTACTGGGGATGTCTGTGTCACATTGTCACTAGCTCTTGTCACCACTGCTCATGTACTGGGGATGTCTGTGTCACATTGTCACTAGCTCTTGTCACCACTGCCCATATATGGATGTACTGGGGCGTATGGTCTGTGTGTTCTCCGCGCTACATCTTTAGCTAGTGCAAGGTAGCGCTCTTCTCTCCTGCTGATGGTCACTTGTTGGTGTCTCTTTGTCCTTCCTGTTCCACCTTAAAGGGACATTTTAGTCAAAATAAAACTTTCATGATTCAGATAGAGCAGCAACTTTCTAATTTACTCTTATTATAGATGTTTCTTTGTTCTCTTGCTATCTTTATTTGTAAAGGCAGGAATGTAAACATAGGAGCCTGACAATTTTTGTTTCAGCACCTGGGTAGCACTTTCTGATTTGTCTCTAAATGTAGCCACCAATCAGCAAGCGCTACTCAGGTGCTGAACCAAAAATGAGCTGGCTCCTAAGTTTACGTACAAATAAAGATACCAAGAGAATGAAGAAAAATGACAATATGAGTAAATTAGAAAGTTGCTTAAAATTGCTGCTCTATCTGAATCATGAAAGGACTATTCCTTTTAAAGGGACGTTAATGATGCATGAAAAGATTAGATTAGTCTGAGAATAACCTGCACAAGTCTCAGACAAAATAAGTGTAAAGATTTAGTGTCTAATAGGAGCTGCCATGTTGTAACTTAGGTTACCTTCTCTGCTGTGGCCAATTAGGGACAGATAGGTCACTAGAGTGTGCAGCCAATGGCTGTGTGGTATATAAACGTGATCTGCACTTCCATTTCTAACAGAATGGAATTACAGGAAAAGGGGACAAAATAAATAATGAAAGTATATTGCATACTTTTTATTTATATACGATTCTTCATTTTATATTACAATCTCTGTCCCTTTAAGCTGATCGAGGACTGATATACACTTTGTTTTGCATAATAATCCATTTGACTTCTCTGCTGTTTAATTCCTTCTTCCTGTCTCATGTCTGATCTTTTGTTTTTCTCAGTAATAATGCAGAGACTTTACCGCTGGCGACTCGGTGTAACATTACATGTGTAGCTCTGTCACCTGATGGCTCACTGGGCATCCTTGTGGATGAAGGTACTGGTCCAACAGTCAAAGCTGAGCAAAACTCTTGAAAACAGCAGCAATTGTCCTAGTCTGTTCCCTCTGTCTGTCCTTGTAACTTCCTGCTCTCACCTTCCCGATAACTGCCCCCTGCTCTCGCGTCCTTCCCGATAACTGCCCCCTGCTCTCGCCTCCTTCCCGATAACTGCCCCCGCCTCCTTCCCGATAACTGCCCCCGCCTCCTTCCCAATAACTGCCCCCGCCTCCTTCCCGATAACTGCCCCCGCCTCCTTCCCGATAACTGCCCCCGCCTCCTTCCCGATAACTGCCCCCGCCTCCTTCCCGATAACTGCCCCCGCCTCCTTCCCGATAACTGCCCCCTGCTCTCGCCTCCTTCCCGATAACTGCCCCCGCCTCCTTCCCGATAACTGCCCCCGCCTCCTTCCCGATAACTGCCCCCGCCTCCTTCCCGATAACTGCCCCCTGCTCTCGCGTCCTTCCGATAACTGCCCCCTGCTCTCGCGTCCTTCCGATAACTGCCGCCTGCTCTCGCCTCCTTCCCGATAACTGCCGCCTGCTCTCGCCTCCTTCCCGATAACTGCCGCCTGCTCTCGCCTCCTTCCCGATAACTGCCGCCTGCTCTCGCCTCCTTCCCGATAACTGCCGCCTGCTCTCGCCTCCTTCCCGATAACTGCCCCCTGCTCTCGCCTCCTTCCCGATAACTGCCCCCTGCTCTCGCCTCCTTCCCGATAACTGCCGCCTGCTCTCGCCTCCTTCCGATAACTGCCCCCTGCTCTCGCCTCCTTCCCGATAACTGCCCCCTGCTCTCGCCTCCTTCCCGATAACTGCCCCCTGCTCTCGCCTCCTTCCGATAACTGCCCCCTGCTCTCGCCTCCTTCCGATAACTGCCCCCTGCTCTCGCCTCCTTCCCGATAACTGCCCCCGCCTCCTTCCCGATAACTGCCCCCGCCTCCTTCCCGATAACTGCCCCCGCCTCCTTCCCGATAACTGCCCCCGCCTCCTTCCCGATAACTGCCCCCGCCTCCTTCCCGATAACTGCCCCCGCCTCCTTCCCGATAACTGCCCCCTGCTCTCGCCTCCTTCCCGATAACTGCCCCCTGCTCTCGCTTCTTGCTTGATAAATGCCCTCCTTCTCTCTTTGTCCCTCACTCTCTCCACTAAGTAAACCCATTTTTTACTCCCTATTCTTTGTCCCTTTCACTTTCTCTCTCCATTGCTCTTCTTCTTTTGTCTTCATATCTTACCATTGTCTGTTTCTTCCTTTACAGAAGGATCTGCTATTCTCATAAGTTTGGTTACAAAGTCTGTTTTGAATCACTTCAGTTTCCACGAGCCAGTAACCAGTGTCAGCTTCTCCCCTGATGGCAGGTAACCAGATGCTCGCAGCTGTCCTATCCCCTCTAACACCCTGATTATTTCTCATGTGACTGACCCTAACCCCCTGCTCAGTCATGTCTCTATCTCACACTAGTTGTATCTCATGTAACTGACCCTAACCTCCTGCTCAGTCATGTCTCTATCTCACACTAGTTGTATCTCATGTAACTGACCCTAACCCCCTGCTCAGTCATGTCTCTATCTCACACTAGTTTTATCTCATGTGACTGACCCTAACCCCCTGCTCAGTCATGTCTCTATCTCACACTAGTTTTATCTCATGTGACTGACCCTAACCCCCTGCTCAGTCATGTCTCTATCTCACACTAGTTGTATCTCATGTGACTGACCCTAACCCCCTGCTCAGTCATGTCTCTATCTCACACTAGTTGTATCTCATTTCTCATGTAACTGACCCTAACCCCCTGCTCAGTCATGTCTCTATCTCACACTAGTTGTATCTCATTTCTCATGTAACTGACCCTAACCCCCTGCTCAGTCATGTCTCTATCTCACACTAGTTGTATCTCATTTCTCATGTAACTGACCCTAACCCCCTGCTCAGTCATGTCTCTATCTCACACTAGTTGTATCTCATGTGACTGACCCTAACCCCCTGCTCAGTCATGTCTCTATCTCACACTAGTTTTATCTCATGTGACTGACCCTAACCCCCTGCTCAGTCATGTCTCTATCTCACACTAGTTGTATCTCATGTGACTGACCCTAACCCCCTGCTCAGTCATGTCTCTATCTCACACTAGTTGTATCTCATTTCTCATGTGACTGACCCTAACCCCCTGCTCAGTCATGTCTCTATCTCACACTAGTTGTATCTCATTTCTCATGTAACTGACCCTAACCCCCTGCTCAGTCATGTCTCTATCTCACACTAGTTGTATCTCATTTCTCATGTAACTGACCCTAACCCCCTGCTCAGTCATGTCTCTATCTCACACTAGTTGTATCTCATTTCTCATGTAACTGACCCTAACCCCCTGCTCAGTCATGTTTCTATCTCACACTAGTTGTATCTCATGTGACTGACCCTAACCCCCTGCTCAGTCATGTCTCTATCTCACACTAGTTGTATCTCATGTGACTGACCCTAACCCCCTGCTCAGTCATGTCTCTATCTCACACTAGTTGTATCTCATGTGACTGACCCTAACCCCCTGCTCAGTCATGTCTCTATCTCACACTAGTTGTATCTCATTTCTCATGTGACTGACCCTAACCCCCTGCTCAGTCATGTCTCTATCTCACACTAGTTGTATCTCATTTCTCATGTAACTGACCCTAACCCCCTGCTCAGTCATGTCTCTATCTCACACTAGTTGTATCTCATGTGACTGACCCTAACCTCCTGCTCAGTCATGTCTCTATCTCACACTAGTTGTATCTCATTTCTCATGTGACTGACCCTAACCCCCTGCTCAGTCATGTCTCTATCTCACACTAGTTTTATCTCATTTCTCATGTAACTGACCCTAACCCCCTGCTCAGTCATGTCTCTATCTCACACTAGTTGTATCTCATGTGACTGACCCTAACCTCCTGCTCAGTCATGTCTCTATCTCACACTAGTTGTATCTCATTTCTCATGTAACTGACCCTAACCCCCTGCTCAGTCATGTCTCTATCTCACACTAGTTGTATCTCATGTGACTGACCCTAACCTCCTGCTCAGTCATGTCTCTATCTCACACTAGTTCTATCTCATGTAACTGACCCTAACCCCCTGCTCAGTCATGTCTCTATCTCACACTAGTTTTATCTCATGTAACTGACCCTAACCCCCTGCTCAGTCATGTCTCTATCTCACACTAGTTTTATCTCATGTAACTGACCCTAACCTCCTGCTCAGTCATGTCTCTATCTCACACTAGTTTTATCTCATGTAACTGACCCTAACCCCCTGCTCAGTCATGTCTCTATCTCACACTAGTTTTATCTCATGTAACTGACCCTAACCCCCTGTTCAGTCATGTCTCTATCTCACACTAGTTGTATCTCATTTCTCATGTAACTGACCCTAACCCCCTGCTCAGTCATGTCTCTATCTCACACTAGTTTTATCTCATGTAACTGACCCTAACCCCCTGCTCAGTCATGTCTCTATCTCACACTAGTTTTATCTCATGTAACTGACCCTAACCCCCTGTTCAGTCATGTCTCTATCTCACACTAGTTTTATCTAATTTCTCATGTAACTGACCCTAACCCCCTGCTCAGTCATGTCTCTATCTCACACTAGTTTTATCTCATTTCTCATGTAACTGACCCTAACCCCCTGCTCAGTCATGTCTCTATCTCACACTAGTTGTATCACATGTAACTGACCCTAACCCCCTGCTCAGTCATGTCTCTATCTCACACTAGTTTTATCTCATTTCTCATGTGACTGACCCTAACCTCCTGCTCAGTCATGTCTGTATCGCACACTAGTTTTATCTCATTTCTCATGTAACTGACCCTAACCCCCTGCTCAGTCATGTCTCTATCTCACACTAGTTGTATCTCATTTCTCATGTGACTGACCCTAACCCCCTGCTCAGTCATGTCTCTATCTCACACTAGTTGTATCTCATTTCTCATGTGACTGACCCTAACCTCCTGCTCAGTCATGTCTGTATCGCACACTAGTTTTATCTCATTTCTCATGTAACTGACCCTAACCCCCTGCTCAGTCATGTCTCTATCTCACACTAGTTGTATCTCATGTAACTGACCCTAACCCCCTGCTCAGTCATGTCTCTATCTCACACTAGTTTTATCTCATGTAACTGACACTAACCCCCTGTTCAGTCGTGTCTCTATCTCACACTAGTTTTCTCCTACATTGGTGTGTCCGGTCCACGGCTTCATCCTTACTTGTGGGATATTCTCATTCCCTACAGGAAATGGCAGAGAGCACACAGCAAAAGCTGTCCATATAGCCCCCCTCTGGCTCCGCCCCCCAGTCATTCTCTTTGCCGCTCTGAACAAGTAGCATCTCCACGGGGATGGTAAAGAGTATGTGGTGTTAGTTGTAGTTTTATTTCTTCTATCACGAGTTTGTTATTTTAAAATAGTGCCGGTTTGTACTATTTACTCTACAACAGAAAGTGCTGAAGATTTCTGTTAAAAGAGGAGTATGATTTTAGCACCAGTAAGTAAAATCCATTGCTGTTCCCACGCAGGACTGTTGAAACCAGAGAACTTCAGTTGGGGGGAACAGTTTGCAGGCTTATCTGCTTCAGGTATGACCAGTCTCTTTTCTAACAAGACCTAGTAATGCTAGAAGACTGTCATTTTTCCCTTATGGGATAGGTAAGCCATTTTCTTAGACCCAGTAACAGAATTAAGGCTTATAGATTGGGCTCTCTGCTGGTTGACACTATTGTGGGCTAAATCGATTAACTTTTATCATATTTTTATGACATTTGGAGTGTTTTGCAAACTTTAAAACACTTTGGGAACGTTTATTTGCGCCTGGCAGTTGTTTAGACGCCTAATCTTGTCAGAAAGGCCCCTTCACTCTGGAATGCAGAGGGAGGAGGCCTCATTTTCGCGCCTCAGGCTGGTGAGGTAGCTCAGTTGGTAAATGCCCCGACTACAAAAAAGCCTGTTTAAAAGAACCAAGGTCACAGGTTCAAATCCCGGCAGGGCCGACTCAGGCTTTCATTCTTAAGGACAGAATTCACGCACTAAAGTTGGCTAATTCCTTTATTTTGGATGCTGCTTTTCAATTGGCTAAATTAGCGGCGAAAAATTCAGGTTTTGCAATAGTGGCGCGCAGGGCGCTTTGGCTAAAATCTTGGTCGGCAGATGTGTCGTCCAAAACAAAATTGCTTAATATTCCTTTCAAAGGTAAGACCCTTTTCGGGCCAGAATTGAAGGAGATTATTTCAGACATCACAGGGGGAAAGGGCCATGCCCTCCCACAGGATAGGCCTTTCAAGGCTAAGAATAAGTCTAATTTTCGTTCCTTTCGCAATTTCAGGAACGGACCGGCTTCTAACTCTGCAGCCTCTAGACAAGAGGGTAACACTTCCCAGCCTAAACCAGCATGGAAACCATTGCAAGGCTGGAACAAGGGAAAACAGACCAAAAAGCCTGCTGCTGCTACCAAGACAGCATGAAGGGGTAGCCCCCGATCCGGGACCGGATCTAGTAGGGGGCAGACTTTCTCTCTTTGCTCAGGCTTGGGCAAGAGATGTTCCGGACCCCTGGGCACTAGAAATTGTCTCTCAGGGGTATCTTCTAGAGTTCAAGGAACTTCCTCCAAGGGGAAGGTTCCACGTGTCTCGCTTATCTTTAGACCAGATAAAGAGACAGGCATTCTTAAATTGTGTAGGAGACCTATTAAAGATGGGAGTGATACACCCAGTTCCAACAGCGGAACAAGGTCTGGGTTTTTACTCAAACCTGTTTGTAGTTCCCAAAAAAGAAGAAGAATTTAAAAATTCTAAACAAATTCCTCAGAGTTCCATCATTCAAAATGGAAACCATTCGGACGATTTTACCAACGATCCAGGAGGGTCAATATATGACTACTGTGGACCTAAAGGATGCATACCTGCATATTCCTATCCACAAAGATCATCATCAGTTTCTGAGGTTCGCCTTTCTGGACAAACATTACCAGTTCGTGGCTCTTCCGTTCGGTTTAGCCACTGCTCCCAGAATTTTCACAAAGGTGCTAGGGTCCCTTCTAGCGGTCCTAAGGCCGAGGCGCATTGCAGTAGCTCCTTACCTAGACGACATTCTAATTCAAGCGTCGTCCCTTCCCAAAGCAAGGGCTCATACAGACATTGTTTTAGCCTTTCTCAGATCTCACGGGTGGAAGGTGAACATAGAAAAGAGTTCCCTGTTTCCGTCCACAAGGGTTCCCTTTCTGGGAACAATAATAGACTCGGTAGAAATGAAGATTTTTCTGACAGAGGTCAGAAAGTTAAAGCTTCTAAACGCTTGTCGAGTTCTTCAATCTATTCTTCAGCCCTCCATAGCTCAGTGCATGGAGGTAATAGGACTAATGGTTGCAGCAATGGACGTGGTTCCTTTTGCTCGAATTCATTTAAGACCATTGCAACTGTGCATGCTCAAACAGTGGAATGGGGATTATGCAGACTTGTCTCCCCAGATTCAAATGAACCAGAAAACCAGAGACTCACTCCTCTGGTGGTTAGCTCAGGATCACCTGTCTCAGGGAATGAGTTTCCGCAGACCAGAGTGGATCATTGTCACGACCGACGCCAGTCTCTTAGGCTGGGGCGCGGTCTGGGACTCCCTGAAAGCTCAGGGTCTATGGTCTTGGGAAGAGTCTCTCCTCCCGATAAACATTTTGGAACTGAGAGCGATATTCAATGCGCTCCTGGCTTGGCCTCAACTAGCGAAGGCCAGATTCATAAGATTTCAGTCGGACAACATGACGACTGTAGCGTACATCAATCATCAGGGAGGAACAAAGAGTTCCCTGGCGATGATAGAGGTAACCAAGATCATCAAATGGGCGGAGGATCACTCCTGCCATCTATCTGCAATTCACATCCCAGGAGTGGACAACTGGGAGGCGGATTATTTGAGTCGTCAGACTTTCCATCCGGGGGAGTGGGAACTTCACCCGGAGGTCTTTGCCCAGTTAATTCAACTATGGGGCATTCCAGATATGGATCTAATGGCGTCTCGTCAGAACTCCAAGGTTCCTCGCTACGGGTCCAGATCCAGGGATCCCAAGGCGACACTAGTGGATGCATTAGTGGCGCCTTGGTCGTTCAATCTAGCTTATGTGTTTCCACCGTTCCCTCTCCTTCCCAGGCTAGTAGCCAGGATCAAACAGGAGAAGGCTTCGGTGATTCTTATAGCTCCTGCATGGCCACGCAGGACTTGGTATGCAGACCTGGTGAATGTCATCGGCTCCACCATGGAAGCTACCTTTGAGGCAGGACCTTCTAGTACAAGGTCCATTCAAACATCCAAATCTAGTTTCTCTGCAACTGACTGCTTGGAAATTGAACGCTTGATTCTATCTAAGCGTGGGTTTTCGGAATCTGTTATAGATACTCTGGTTCAGGCCAGAAAACCTGTGACTAGGAAAATTTACCATAAGATATGGCAAAAATATATCTGTTGGTGCGAAACCAAGGGTTACTCATGGAGTAAAATTAGGATTCCTAGGATACTCTCCTTTCTCCAAGAGGGTTTGGATAAAGGTTTGTCAGCTAGTTCTCTAAAAGGACAGATATCTGCTCTGTCTGTCTTGTTGCACAAACGTCTGGCAGCCGTGCCAGATGTACAAGCGTTTGTACAGGCGTTAGTTAGAATCAAGCCTGTCTACAGACCTATGACTCCTCCATGGAGTCTAAACTTAGTTCTTTCAGTTCTTCAAGGGGTTCCGTTTGAACCTTTGCATTCCATAGATATTAAGTTACTATCTTGGAAAGTTCTGTTTTTGGTTGCTATTTCTTCTGCTAGAAGAGTTTCTGAATTATCTGCTTTGCAGTGTACTCCACCCTATCTGGTGTTTCATACGGATAAGGTAGTTTTACGTACCAAGCCTGGTTTTCTTCCAAGGTGGTTTCCAACAGGAATATTAACCAGGAAATAGTTGTTCCTTCTCTGTGTCCGAATCCAGTTTCGAAGAAGGAACGTTTGTTACATAACCTAGATGTAGTTCGTGCTTTAAAATTCTATTTAGAAGCAACAAAGGATTCAGACAGACATCTTCTTTGTTTGTCGTCTATTCTGGTAAGAGGAGAGGTCAGGAAGCTACTGCTACCTCTCTTTCCTTTTGGCTAAAAAGCATCATCCGATTAGCTTATGAGACTGCCGGCCGGCAGCCTCCTGAACGAATTACAGCTCATTCTACTAGAGCTGTGGCTTCCACATGGGCCTTCAAGAATGAGGCTTCTGTTGAACAGATCTGTAAGGCAGCGACTTGGTCTTCTCTGCATACTTTTGCCAAATTTTACAAATTCGATACTTATGCTTCTTCGGAGGCTATTTTTGGGAGAAAGGTTTTGCAAGCTGTGGTGCCTTCCGTTTAGGTTACCTGACTTGTTCCCTCCCTTCATCCGTGTCCTAAAGCTTTGGTATTGGTTCCCAAAAGTAAGGATGAAGCCGTGGACCGGACACACCAATGTAGGAGAAAACAGAATTTGTTTATCTGATAAATTTCTTTCTCCTACGGTGTGTCCGGTCCACGGCCCGCCCTGGCTTTTAGTCAGGTTTAAAATTAGTATTTTTCTGTACACTACAGTCACCACGGCACCTTATGGTTTCTCCTTTTTCTCCTAACCGTCGGTCGAATGACTGGGGGGCGGAGCCAGAGGGGGGGCTATATGGACAGCTTTTGCTGTGTGCTCTCTTTGCCATTTCCTGTAGGGAATGAGAATATCCCACAAGTAAGGATGAAGCCGTGGACCGGACACACCGTAGGAGAAAGAAATTTATCAGGTAAACATAAATTCTGTTTTATCTAATTTCTCATGTAACTGACCCTAACCCCCTGCTCAGTCATGTCTCTATCTCACACTAGTTTTATCTCATGTAACTGACCTTAACCCCCTGTTCAGTCATGTCTCTATCTCACACTAGTTTTATCTCATTTCTCATGTGACTGACCCTAACCCCCTGCTCAGTCATGTCTCTATCGCACACTAGTTGTATCTCATTTCTCATGTAACTGACCCTAACCCCCTGCTCAGTCATGTCTCTATCTCACACAAGTTGTATCTCATTTCTCCAACATTGGTGTGTCCGGTCCACGGCGTCATCCTTACTTGTGGGAATATCTCTTCCCCAACAGGAAATGGCAAAGAGTCCCAGCAAAGCTGGCCATATAGTCCCTCCTAGGCTCCGCCCACCCCAGTCATTCTCTTTGCCGTTGCACAGGCAACATCTCCACGGAGATGGTTAAGAGTATGTGGTGTTTAGTTGTAGTTTTTTATTCTACTATCAAGAGTTTGTTATTTTAAAATAGTGCTGGTATGTACTATTTACTCTGAAACAGAAAAAGATGAAGAATTCTGTTTGTGAGAGGAAGATGATTTTAGCAGACAGTAACTAAAATCGTTTGCTGTTTCCACATAGGACTGTTGAGATGAAGTAACTTCAGTTGGGGGAAACAGTTAGCAGACTTTTCTGCTTAAGGTATGACTAGCCATATTTCTAACAAGACTGTGTAATGCTGGAAGGCTGTCATTTCCCCTCATGGGGACCGGTAAGCCATTTTCTTAGTCTCAAACAGAATAAAGGGCTTAATATGGGCTATAAAACTGGTAGACACTTTTATGGGCAAAATCGATTGCTTTATTTGGGCATTTTATACATGTTTATGCTGGTAATTCACACTTATAAACTTGGGGAACGTTTTTTAACGTCAGGCACTGTGTTAGACACCTTTTCCAGTCAGGAAGGGCCTTCCCAGTTGTAGGCTGAGCCTTATTTTCGCGCCATTACTGCGCAGTTACTTTTGAGAGCAAGACATGCAGATGCATGTGTGAGGATCTGAAAGTAGTTGGAAAAGTTCCTAGAAGGCTTCATTTGGTATCGTATTCCCCCCTGGGTTTGGTAAAGTCGCAGCAAAGGCTGTAGCTGGGACTGTAGAGGGGTTAAAACTGTAACCGGCTCCGGTTTCGTTATTTTAAGGGTTAAAGCTCTGAAAATTGGTGTGCAATACTTTAAATGCTTTAAGACACTGTGGTGAAATTTTGGTAAATTTTGAACAATTCCTTCATACTTTTTCACATATTCAGTAATAAAGTGTGCTCTGTTTAAAATTTAAAGAGACAGTAACGGTTTTGTTATAAAACGTTTTTTGTGCTTTATTGACAAGTTTAAGCCTGTTTAACATGTCTGTACCTTCAGATAAGCTATGTTCTATATGTATGAAAGTCAATGTGTCTCCCCCTTCAAAATTGTGTGATAATTGTGCCATAGCGTCCAAACAAAGTAAGGACAGTACTGCCACAGATAATGAAGTTGCCCAAGACGATTCATCAGATGAAGGGAGTAGACATGGTTCTACATCATCTCCTTCTGTGTCTATACCAGTTTTGCCCACGCAGGAGGCCCCTAGTACTTCTAGCGCGCCAATGCTTATTACTATGCAACAATTGACGGCAGTAATGGATAACTCCATAGCAAATATTTTATCCAAAATACCTGCATATCAGAGAAAGCGCGATTGCTCTGTTTTAAACACTGAAGTGCAGGAGGGCGCTGATGATAATTACTCTGTCATACCCTCACACCAATCTGAAGGGGCCATGAGGGAGGTTTTGTCAGATGGGGAAATTTCAGATTCAGGAAAAATTTCTCAACAGGCTGAACCTGATGTTGTGACATTTAAATTTAAATTAGAGCATCTCCGCGCACTGCTTAAGGAGGTGTTATCTACTCTGGATGATTGTGACAACCTGGTCATTCCAGAAAAATTATGCAAGATGGACAAGTTCCTAGAGGTTCCGGTGCACCCCGACGCTTTTCCTATACCCAAGCGGGTGGCGGACATAGTGAATAAGGAGTGGGAGAAGCCCGGCATACCTTTTGTCCCCCCTCCTATATTTAAGAAATTATTTCCTATGGTCGACCCCAGAAAGGACTTATGGCAGACAGTCCCTAAGGTCGAGGGGGCAGTTTCTACTCTAAACAAGCGCACTACTATTCCTATCGAGGAGAATTGTGCTTTCAAAGATCCTATGGATAAAAAATTGGAGGGTTTGCTTAAAAAGATTTTTGTACAGCAAGGTTACCTTCTGCAACCCATTTCGTGCATTGTTCCTGTCACTACAGCAGCGTGGTTCTGGTTCGAGGAACTAAAAAAGTCGCTCAGTAGAGAGACTCCATATGAGGAGGTTATGGACAGAGTTCACGCACTTAAGTTGGCTAATTCTTTTATTTTAGATGCCGCTTTGCAATTAGCTAGATTAGCGGCGAAAAATTCAGGGTTTGCAATAGTGGCGCGCAGAGCGCTTTGGCTAAAGTCTTGGTCAGCGGATGTATCATCCAAGACAAAATTGCTTAATATCCCCTTCAAGGGTAAAACTGTCTTTGGGCCAGAATTGAAAGAGATTATTTCAGACATCACTGGGGGAAAGGGCCACGCCCTCCCACAAGATAGGCCTTTCAAAGCCAAGAATAAGTCTAATTTCTCCTGTTAAGTGTAGTCAGTCCACGGGTCATCCATTACTTATGGAATATTTCTCTTCCTAACAGGAAACTGCAAGAGAATTACCCAGCAGAGTTTGCTTTATAGCTCCTCCCCTCACCTGTCATACTCAGTCATTCTCTTGCAGCCTAACTAGATAGGAAGCTGTGAGAGATCTGTGGTGTTTTTTAACTTAGTTTATTTCTACAATCAAAAGTTTGTTATTTTTAAATGGCACCGGAGTGTGCTGTTTATTCTCAGGCAGCTTTAGAAGAAGAATCTGCCTGGGTTTTTTTCTATGGTCTTAGCAGACGTAACTAAGACCCACTGGCTGTTCTCATCTGAGGAGTGAGGTAACTTCAGAGAAGGGGAATAGCATGCAGGGTCCCCCTGCAACAAATAGGTATGTGCAGTAAATTATTTTCTGAGGAATGGAATTGACTGAGAAAATACTGCTGATGCCATTGTAAAGTAAGTTCAGCCTTAAATGCAGCGATAGCGACTGGTATCAGGCTGATGTGTGTGTGCACTGAATGTATTTTCTAAGGAATGGAATTGACTCTGAAAATACTGTAAATACTGAAATAATGTATGAGCCTTAACTGCAGTAAAAGCGACTGGTAGCAGGCTTATTAATAATAATACATAACTTTCAAATGTATGTTTAAAACGTTTACTGGCATGTTAATCGTTTTTTGTGAGGTACTTGGTGATAAAACTTATTGGGGCTTGATTTTTACCACATGGCCATTTTTGTTTTCTGCATAGAAACAGTTTCTGAGCTTCCCCACTGTTGTAATATGAGTGGGAGGGGCCTATTTTAGCGCTTTTTTGCACAGTAAAAATTCAGTCACAATCTGTCTACTTCATCCTCCATGATCCAGATCGTCTCTAGAGAGCTCAGGGGTCTTCAAAATCCATTTTGAGGGAGGTAATCAGTCACAGTAGTCCTGTGACAGTGTATTTGACTGTGAGAAAAACGTTAATTATATAATTGTTATCCGTTTTTGGGTACTAAGGGGTTAATCATCCATTTGCTGGTGGGTGCAATCCTTTGCTAACTTAATACATTTACTGTGAAAATTTGGTTGCTATAACTATTTTTGTTCATTGTTATTTCAACTGTGTCAGTTTTTCTGTGCTTCTTAAAGGCACAGTAACGTTTTTTATATTGCTTGTAAATTAATTTTGAAAAGTATTTCCAAGTTTGCTAGTCTCATTGCTAGTTTGTTTAAACATGTCTGACTTAGATGAATCTCTTTGTTCACTATGTTTAAAGGCCAATGTGGAGCCCAATAGAAATTTGTGTACCAATTGCATTGATGCTACTTTGAATAAAAGTCAATCTTTACATGTAAAGAAATTATCACCAGACGACGAGGGGGAAGTTATGCCGACTAACTCTCCTCACGTGTCAGTACCTGCGCCTCCCGCTCAGGAGGTGCGTGATTTTGTGGCGCCAAGTACATCAGGGAGGCCCTTACAAATCACTTTGCAAGACATGGCTACTGTTATGACAGAAGTATTATCTAAGTTGCCAGATTTAAGAGGCAAGCGCGATAGCTCTGGGTTAAGGATAGAGCGCGCGGATGAGATGAGAGCCATGTCAGATACTGCGTCACAGTTTGCAGAACGTGAGGACGGAGAGCTTCATTCTGTGGGTGACGGATCTGATCCAGGGAGACTGGATTCAGAGATTTCCAATTTTAAATTTAAGCTAGAGAACCTCCGCACATTGCTAGGGGAGGTATTAGTGGCTCTGAATGATTGTAACACGGTTGCAATTCCAGAGAAATTATGTAGGTTGGATAAATACTATGCGGTACCGGTGTATACTGACGTATTTCCTATACCAAAAAGGCTTACAGAGATTATTAGCAAGGAGTGGGATAGACCTGGTGTGCCTTTTACCCCTCCTCCCATATTTAGGAAAATGTTTCCTATTGACGCCACCACACGAGACTTATGGCAGACGGTCCCTAAGGTGGAGGGAGCAGTTTCTACTTTAGCTAAGCGTACCACTATCCCGGTGGAGGATAGTTGTGCCTTTTCAGATCCAATGGATAAAAAATTAGAGGGTTACCTTAAGAAAATGTTTGTTCTACAAGGTTTTATTTTACAGCCCCTTGCATGCATTGCGCCTGTCACTGCTGCGGCAGCATTCTGGTTTGAGTCTCTGGAAGAGGCCATTCGCTCAGCTCCATTGGATGAAATAATGAACAAGCTTAAAACACTTAAGCTAGCTAACGCATTTGTTTCTGATGCCGTTGTGCATTTAACCAAACTTACGGCTAAGAACTCCGGATTCGCCATCCAAGCGCGTAGAGCGCTATGGCTTAAATCCTGGTCAGCTGACGTGACTTCTAAATCTAAATTGCTTAATATTCCTTTCAAAGGGCAGACCTTATTCGGGCCCGGCTTGAAAGAAATTATTGCTGACATTACGGGAGGTAAGGGCCATGCTCTACCTCAGGACAGGGCCAAATCAAAGGCCAAACAGTCTAATTTTCGTGCCTTTCGTAACTTCAAGGCAGGAGCAGCATCAACTTCCTCCGCTCCAAAACAGGAAGGAGCTGTTGCTCGTTACAGGCAGGGCTGGAAAGTTAACCAGTCCTGGAACAGGGGCAAGCAGGCCAAGAAACCTGCTGCTGCCCCCAAGACAGCATGAAGAGAGGGCCCCCTATCCGGAAACGGATCTAGTGGGGGGCAGACTTTCTCTCTTCGCCCAGGCTTGGGCAAGAGATGTCCAGGATCCCTGGGCGTTGGAGATCATATCCCAGGGATATCTCCTGGACTTCAAGACTTCTCCTCCACGGGGGAGATTTCATCTTTCAAGGTTATCAGCAAACCAAACAAAGAAAGAGGCGTTTCTACGCTGTGTACAAGACCTCTTACTAATGGGGGTAGTCCACCCAGTTCCGCGGACGGAACACGGGCAGGGATTCTATTCAAATCTATTTGTGGTTCCCAAAAAAGAGGGAACCTTCAGACCAATCTTGGACTTAAAAATCCTAAACAAATTTCTAAGAGTTCCATCATTCAAAATGGAGACTATTCGAACCATCCTTCCCATGATCCAAGAGGGTCAGTACATGACCACGTTGGACTTAAAGGATGCCTACCTTCACATACCGATTCACAAGGACCATTACCGGTATTTGAGATTTGCCTTCCTAGACAGGCATTACCAGTTTGTAGCTCTTCCCTTCGGATTAGCTACGGCTCCAAGAATCTTTACAAAAATTCTAGGATCACTTCTGGCGGTACTAAGACCGCGAGGCATAGCGGTGACTCCGTACCTAGACGACATTCTGATACAAGCGTCAAGTTTTCAAACTGCCAAGTCTCATACAGAGATAGTTCTGGCATTTCTGAGGTCGCATGGGTGGAAGGTGAACGTGGAAAAGAGTTCTCTATTACCACTTACAAGAGTTCCCTTTCTAGGGACTCTTATAGATTCTGTAGAGATGAAAATTTACCTGACAGAGGCCAGGTTATTAAAACTTCTAAATGCTTGCCGTGTCCTTCACTCCATTCCACACCCGTCAGTAGCTCAGTGCATGGAAGTAATCGGCTTAATGGTAGCGGCAATGGACATAGTACCATTTGCACGCCTGCATCTCAGACCGCTGCAATTGTGCATGCTAAGTCAGTGGAACGGGGATTACTCAGATTTGTCCCCCCTACTAAATCTGGATCAAGAGACCAGAGATTCTCTTCTATGGTGGCTCTCTCGGCCACATCTGTCCAAGGGGATGACCTTTCGCAGGCCAGATTGGACGATTGTAACAACAGACACCAGCCTTCTAGGCTGGGGAGCAGTCTGGAATTCCCTGAAAGCTCAGGGATTATGGACTCAGGAGGAGAAACTCCTCCCAATAAATATTCTGGAGTTAAGAGCAATATTCAATGCTCTCCTAGCTTGGCCTCAGTTAGCAACTCTGAGGTTCATCAGATTTCAGTCGGACAACATCACGACTGTGGCTTATATCAACCATCAAGGGGGAACCAGAAGTTCCCTAGCGATGTTGGAAGTCTCGAAGATAATTCGCTGGGCAGAGTCTCACTCTTGCCACCTGTCAGCGATCTACATCCCAGGCGTGGAGAACTGGGAGGCGGATTTTCTAAGTCGCCAGACTTTTCATCCGGGAGAGTGGGAACTTCATCCGGAGGTCTTTGCTCAACTGGTTCGTCGTTGGGGCAAACCAGATCTGGATCTCATGGCGTCTCGTCAGAACGCCAAGCTTCCTTGTTACGGATCCAGGTCCAGGGACCCGGGAGCGGTGCTGATAGATGCTCTGACAGCCCCTTGGGTCTTCAACATGGCTTATGTGTTTCCACCATTCCCAATGCTTCCTCGTTTGATTGCCAAGATCAAACAGGAGAGAGCTTCGGTGATTCTGATAGCGCCTGCGTGGCCACGCAGGACCTGGTATGCAGACCTAGTGGACATGTCGTCCTGTCCACCGTGGTCTCTGCCTCTGAGACAGGACCTTCTAATTCAGGGTCCTTTCAAACATCCAAATCTAATTTCTCTGAGGCTGACTGCATGGAGATTGAACGCTTGATTCTATCAAAGCGTGGTTTCTCGGAGTCGGTTATTGATACCTTAATACAGGCTAGGAAGCCTGTTACCAGAAAAATTTACCATAAAATATGGCGTAAATATTTACATTGGTGCGAATCCAAGAGTTACTCATGGAGTAAGGTTAGGATTCCTAGGATATTGTCCTTTCTACAAGAGGGTTTAGAAAAGGGCTTATCTACTAGTTCGTTAAAGGGACAGATTTCTGCTCTGTCTATTCTTCTACACAAACGTCTGGCTGAAGTTCCAGACGTTCAGGCTTTCTGTCAGGCTTTAACTAGGATTAAGCCTGTGTTTAAGTCTGTTGCTCCGCCGTGGAGCTTAAACTTAGTTCTTAATGTTCTTCAAGGCGTTCCATTTGAACCCCTTCATTCCATTGATATCAAGTTGTTATCTTGGAAAGTTCTGTTTTTGATGGCTATTTCCTCGGCTCGGAGAGTCTCTGAGTTATCTGCCTTACATTGTGATTCTCCTTATCTGATTTTCCATTCAGACAAGGTAGTTCTGCGTACTAAACCTGGGTTCTTACCTAAGGTAGTTACTAACAAGAATATCAATCAAGAGATTGTTGTTCCATCTCTGTGTCCTAACACTTCTTCAAAGAAGGAACGACTTTTGCATAATCTGGACGTAGTCCGTGCCCTGAAATTCTATTTGCAGGCAACTAAGGATTTTCGTCAAACTTCTTCCCTGTTTGTCGTTTACTCTGGACAGAGGAGAGGTCAAAAGGCTTCGGCTACCTCTCTCTCTTTTTGGCTTCGTAGCATAATACGATTAGCCTATGAGACTGCTGGACAGCAGCCTCCTGAAAGGATTACAGCTCATTCTACTAGAGCTGTGGCTTCCACCTGGGCCTTTAAAAATGAGGCCTCTGTTGAACAGATTTGCAAGGCTGCGACTTGGTCTTCGCTTCACACTTTTTCAAAATTTTACAAATTTGACACTTTTGCTTCCTCGGAGGCTGTGTTTGGGAGAAAGGTACTTCAGGCAGTGGTTCCTTCTGTTTAATGTTCCTGCCTTGTCCCTCCCTTCATCCGTGTACTTTAGCTTTGGTATTGGTATTCCATAAGTAATGGATGACCCGTGGACTGACTACACTTAACAGGAGAAAACATAATTTATGCTTACCTGATAAATTCCTTTCTCCTGTAGTGTAGTCAGTCCACGGCCCGCCCTGTTTTTACGGCAGGTCTAAATTTTAATTAAACTCCAGTCACCACTGTACCCTATGGTTCCTCCTTTCTCGTATGCTTGGTCGAATGACTGAGTATGACAGGTGAGGGGAGGAGCTATATAGCAAACTCTGCTGGGTAATTCTCTTGCAGTTTCCTGTTAGGAAGAGAAATATTCCATAAGTAATGGATGACCCGTGGACTGACTACACTACAGGAGAAAGGAATTTATCAGGTAAGCATAAATTATGTTTTTCGTTCCTTTCGTAATTTCAGGAACGGACCGACCTCTAATTCTGCATCCTCTAAGCAAGAGGGTAATGCTTCACTGACCAAACCAGCCTGGAAACCGATGCAAGGCTGGAACAAGGGTAAGCAGGCCAAGAAGCCTGCTGCTGCTAACAAAACAGCATGAAGGAGTAGCCCCCGATCCGGGACCGGATCTAGTGGGGGGCAGACTCTCTCTCTTTGCTCAGGCTTGGGCAAGAGATGTTCAGGATCCCTGGACGCTAGAAATAGTTTCTCAGGGTTATCTTCTGGAATTCAAGGAACTACCCCCAAGGGGAAGGTTTCACATGTCTCACTTATCCTCAAACCAAATAAAGAGACAGGCATTCTTACATTGTGTAGAAGACCTGTTAAAGATGGGAGTGATACACCCAGTTCCAATGGCGGAACAAGGAATGGGATTTTACTCAAATCTGTTCGTATTTCCCAAAAAAGAGGGAACCTTCAGACCAATTCTGGATTTAAAAATCCTAAACAAATTTCTCAGAGTACCATCGTTCAAAATGGAAACCATTCGAACGATTCTACCTACAATCCAGGAAGGTCAATTTATGACTACCGTGGATCTAAAGGATGCGTACCTACATATTCCTATCCACAAAGAACATCATCAGTTCCTAAGGTTCGCCTTTCTGGACAAACATTACCAGTTTGTGGCCCTCCCATTCGGGTTAGCCACTGCTCCAAGGATTTTCACAAAGGTACTCGGGTCCCTTCTAGCGGTTCTAAGACCGAGGGGAATTGCAGTAGTACCATACTTGGACGACATTCTAATACAAGCGTCGTCCCTTATAAAGGCAAAGGCTCATACAGACATCGTTCTGGCCTTTCTCAGATCTCACGGATGGAAGGTGAACATAGAAAAAAGTTCTCTGTCTCCGTCGACAAGAGTTCCCTTCTTGGGAACAATAATAGATTCTTTAGAAATGAGGATTTTTCTGACAGATGTCAGAAAGTCAAAACTTCTAAGCGCTTGTCAAGTTCTTCATTCAGTTCCACGTCCTTCCATAGCTCAGTGCATGGAAGTAGTAGGGTTGATGGTTGCAGCAATGGACATAGTTCCTTTTGCGCGAATTCATCTAAGACCATTACAACTGTGCATGCTGAAACAGTGGAATGGGGACTATACAGACTTGTCTCCAGTGATTCAAGTAGATCAGAAGACCAGAGATTCACTCCGTTGGTGGCTAACCCTGAACCACCTATCCCAGGGAATGAGCTTCCGCAGACCAGAATGGGTCATCGTCACGACCGACGCCAGTCTAGTGGGCTGGGGCGCGGTCTGGGAATCCCTGAAAGCTCAGGGACTATGGTCTCGGGAAGAGTCTCTTCTCCCGATAAACATTCTGGAACTAAGAGCGATATTCAATGCTCTCAGGGCTTGGCCTCAGCTAGCAAAGGCCAGATTCATAAGATTCCAATCAGACAACATGACGACTGTTGCTTACATCAACCATCAGGGGGGAACAAGGAGTTCCCTGGCGATGAGAGAAGTGACCAAAATCATAAAATGGGCGGAGGATCACTCCTGCCACCTATCTGCGATCAACATCCCAGGAGTGGAAAACTGGGAGGCGGATTATCTGAGTCGTCAGACATACCATCCGGGAGAGTGGGAACTACACCCGGAGATATTTGCCCAGATAACTCAATTATGGGGCATTCCAGACATGGATCTGATGGCGTCTCGTCAGAACTTCAAGGTTCCTTGCTACGGGTCCAGATCCAGGGATCCCAAGGCGACTCTAGTGGATGCACTAGTAGCGCCTTGGACCTTCAACCTAGCTTATGTGTTTCCACCGTTTCCTCTCATTCCCAGGCTGGTAGCCAGGATCAAGCAGGAGAGGTCCTCGGTGATCTTGATAGCTCCTGCGTGGCCACGCAGGACTTGGTATGCAGACCTGGTGAATATGTCATCGGCTCCACCATGGAAGCTACCTTTGAGACAGGACCACCTTGTACAGGGTCCATTCGAACATCCAAATCTGGTCTCCCTCCAGCTGACGGCTTGGAGATTGAACGCTTGATTCTGTCAAAGCGTGGGTTTTCAGATTCTGTGATAGATACTCTGGTTCAAGCCAGAAAACCGGTAACTAGAAAAATTTACCATAAAATATGGAAAAGATATATCTGCTGGTGTGAATCCAAGGGATTCCCATGGAATAAGATAAAAATTCCTAAGATCCTTTCCTTTCTACAGGAAGGTTTGGATAAAGGATTATCTGCGAGTTCTCTAAAGGGACAGATTTCTGCTTTATCTGTCTTACTACACAAACGACTGGCAGCTGTGCCAGATGTTCAAGCATTTGTTCAGGCTCTGGTTAGGATCAAGCCTGTTTACAGACCTTTGACTCCTCCCTGGAGTTTAAATCTAGTTCTTTCAGTTCTTCAAGGGGTTCCGTTTGAACCTTTACATTCCATAGATATTAAGATGTTATCTTGGAAAGTTTTGTTTTTGGTTTCTATTTCTTCTGCTAGAAGAGTTTCTGAGTTATCTGCTCTGCAGTGTACTCCGCCCTATCTGGTGTTCCATTCAGATAAGGTTGTTTTGCGTACTAAGCCTGGTTTTCTTCCAAAGGTTGTTTCCAACAAAAATATTAACCAGGAGATAGTTGTACCCTCTTTGTGTCCGAATCCAGTTTCAAAGAAGGAACGTTTGCTACACAATTTAGATGTAGTCCGTGCTCTAAAATTCTACTTAGAAGCTACAAAAGAGTTCAGACAAACATCTTCTCTGTTTGTCGTCTATTCTGGTAAAAGGAGAGGTCAAAAAGCAACTTCTACCTCTCTTTCCTTTTGGCTTAAAAGCATCATCCGATTGGCTTATGAGACTGCCGGACGGCAGCCTCCTGAAAGAATCACAGCTCACTCCACTAGGGCTGTGGCTTCCACATGGGCCTTCAAGAACGAGGCTTCTGTTGATCAGATATGTAAGGCAGCGACTTGGTCTTCACTGCACACTTTTGCCAAATTTTACAAATTCAATACTTTTGCTTCTTCGGAGGCTATTTTTGGGAGAAAGGTTTTGCAAGCCGTGGTGCCTTCCGTTTAGGTAACCTGATTTGCTCCCTCCCTTCATCCGTGTCCTAAAGCTTTGGTATTGGTTCCCACAAGTAAGGATGACGCCGTGGACCGGACACACCAATGTTGGAGAAAACAGAATTTATGCTTATCTGATAAATTACTTTCTCCAACGGTGTGTCCGGTCCATGGCCCGCCCTGATTTTTTTTTTTTTTTAATCAGGTTTGATGAATTATTTTCTCTAACTACAGTCACCACGGCACCCTATGGTTTCTCCTATTTTTTCCTCCTGTCCGTCGGTCGAATGACTGGGGTGGGCGGAGCCTAGGAGGGACTATATGGCTTTGCTGGGACTCTTTGCCATTTCCTGTTGGGGAAGAGATATTCCCACAAGTAAGGATGACGCCGTGGACCGGACACACCGTTCGAGAAAGTAATTTATCAGGTAAGCATAAATTCTGTTTTCTCATGTAACTGACCCTAACCCCCTGCTCAGTCATGTCTCTATCTCACACTAGTTTTATCTCATGTGACTAAACCCTAACCCCCTGCTCAGTCATGTCTCTATCTCACACTAGTTTTATCTCATTTCTCATGTAACTGACCCTAACCCCCTGCTCAGTCATGTCTCTATCTCACACTAGTTGTATCTCATGTAACTGACCCTAACCCCCTGCTCAGTCATGTCTCTATCTCACACTAGTTGTATCTCATGTAACTGACCCTAACCCCCTGCTCAGTCATGTCTCTATCTCACACTAGTTTTATCTCATTTCTCATGTAACTGACCCTAACCCCCTGCTCAGTCATGTCTCTATCTCACACTAGTTGTATCTCATTTCTCATGTGACTGACCCTAACCCCCTGCTCAGTCATGTCTCTATCTCACACTAGTTGTATCTCATTTCTCATGTAACTGACCCTAACCTCCTGCTCAGTCATGTCTCTATCTCACAGTAGTTTTATCTCATTTCTCATGTGACTGACCCTAACCCCCTGCTCAGTCATGTCTCTATCTCACACTAGTTGTATCTCATTTATCATGTGACTGACCCTAACCTCCTGCTCAGTCATGTCTCTATCTCACACTAGTTTTCTCTCATGTGACTGACCCTAACCTCCTGCTCAGTCATGTCTCTATCTCACACTAGTTGTATCTCATTTATCATGTGACTGACCCTAACCTCCTGCTCAGTCATGTCTCTATCTCACACTAGTTTTCTCTCATGTGACTGACCCTAACCTCCTGCTCAGTCATGTCTCTATCTCACACTAGTTTTCTCTCATGTGACTGACCCTAACCCCCTGCTCAGTCATGTCTCTATCTCACACTAGTTGTATCTCATTTCTCATGTAACTGACCCTAACCTCCTGCTCAGTCATGTCTCTATCTCACACTAGTTGTATCTCATGTGACTGACCCTAACCTCCTGCTCAGTCATGTCTCTATCTCACACTAGTTGTATCTCATGTGACTGACCCTAACCTCCTGCTCAGTCATGTCTCTATCTCACACTAGTTGTATCTCATTTATCATGTGACTGACCCTAACCTCCTGCTCAGTCATGTCTCTATCTCACACTAGTTGTATCTCATTTATCATGTGACTGACCCTAACCTCCTGCTCAGTCATGTCTCTATCTCACACTAGTTTTCTCTCATGTGACTGACCCTAACCTCCTGCTCAGTCATGTCTCTATCTCACACTAGTTGTATCTCATTTCTCATGTAACTGACCCTAACCTCCTGCTCAGTCATGTCTCTATCTCACACTAGTTTTATCTCATTTCTCATGTGACTGACCCTAACCCCCTGCTCAGTCATGTCTCTATCTCACACTAGTTGTATCTCATGTGACTGACCCTAACCTCCTGCTCAGTCATGTCTCTATCTCACACTAGTTTTTTCTCATTTATCATGTGACTGACCCTAACCTCCTGCTCAGTCATGTCTCTATCTCACACTAGTTTTATCTCATTTCTCATGTGACTGACCCTAACCCCCTGTTCAGTCATGTCTCTATCTCACACTAGTTGTATCTCATGTAACTGACCCTAACCTCCTGCTCAGTCATGTCTCTATCTCACACTAGTTTTATCTCATTTCTCATGTGACTGACCCTAACCCCCTGTTCAGTCATGTCTCTATCTCACACTAGTTGTATCTCATTTATCATGTGACTGACCCTAACCTCCTGCTCCGTCATGTCTCTATCTCACACTAGTTTTCTCTCATGTAACTGACCCTAACCTCCTGCTCAGTCATGTCTCTATCTCACACTAGTTTTATCTAATTTCTCATGTGACTGACCCTAACCCCCTGCTCAGTCATGTCTCTATCTCACACTAGTTTTCTCTCATGTGACTGACCCTAGCCCCCTGCTCAGTCATGTCTCTATCTCACACTAGTTTTCTCTCATGTGACTGACCCTAGCCCCCTGCTCAGTCATGTCTCTATCTCACACTAGTTTTCTCTCATGTGACTGACCCTAACCCCCTGCTCAGTCATGTCTCTATCTCACACTAGTTTTATCTCATTTCTCATGTAACTGACCCTAACCCCCGGTTCAGTCATGTCTGTATCGCACACTAATTTTGTCTCATTTCTCATGTAACTGACCCTAACCTCCTGCTCAGTCATGTCTCTATCTCACACTAGTTGTATCTCATTTCTCTTGTGGCTGACCCTAACCTCCTGCTCAGTCATGTCTCTATCTCACATTAGTTGTATCTCATGTGACTGACCCTAACCTCCTGCTCAGTCATGTCTCTATCTCACACTAGTTGTATCTCATTTCTCATGTGACTGACCCTAACCTTCTGCTCAGTCATGTCTCTATCTCACACTAGTTGTATCTCATTTAACTGACCCTAACCCCCTGCTCAGTCATGTCTCTATCTCAAACTAGTTGTATCTCATTTCTCATGTAACTGACCCTAACCCCCTGTTCAGTCATGTCTCTATCTCACAGTAGTTTTATCTCATGTGACTGACCCTAACCCCCTGTTCAGTCATGTCTCTATCTCACAGTAGTTTTATCTCATGTGACTGACCCTAATCCCCTGCTCAGTCATGTCTCTATCTCACACTAGTTGTATCTCATTTCTCATGTGGCTGACCCTAACCCCCTGCTCAGTCATGTCTCTATCTCACATTAGTTTTATCTCATGTGACTGACCCTAACCTCCTGCTCAGTCATGTCTCTATCTCACACTAGTTTTATCTCATGTGACTGACCCTAGCCCCCTGCTCAGTCATGTCTCTATCTCACACTAGTTTTCTCTCATGTGACTGACCCTAGCCCCCTGCTCAGTCATGTCTCTATCTCACACTAGTTGTATCTCATTTCTCATGTGACTGACCCTAACCTCCTGCTCAGTCATGTCTCTATCGCACACTAGATTTGTCTCATTTCTCATGTAACTGACCCTAACCTCCTGCTCAGTCATGTCTCTATCTCACACTAGTTTTATCTCATGTGACTGACCCTAACCCCCTGCTCAGTCATGTCTCTATCTCACACTAGTTTTCTCTCATGTGACTGACCCTAGCCCCCTGCTCAGTCATGTCTCTATCTCACACTAGTTGTATCTCATTTCTCATGTAACTGACCCTAACCCCCTGCTCAGTCATGTCTCTATCTCACACTAGTTGTATCTCATTTCTCATGTGACTGACCCTAACCTCCTGCTCAGTCATGTCTCTATCTCACACTAGTTTTATCTAATTTCTCATGTAACTGACCCTAACCTCCTGCTCAGTCATGTCTCTATCTCACACTAGTTTTATCTCATTTCTCATGTAACTGACCCTAACCCCCTGCTCAGTCATGTCTCTATCTCACACTAGTTTTATCTCATGTAACTGACCCTAACCCCCTGCTCAGTCATGTCTCTATCTCACACTAGTTTTATCTCATTTCTCATGTAACTGACCCTAACCCCCTGCTCAGTCATGTCTCTATCTGACACTAGTTGTATCTCATTTCTTATGTAACTGACCCTAACCTCCTGCTCAGTCATGTCTCTATCTCACACTAGTTTTATCTCATTTCTCATGTGACTGACCCTAACCCCCTGCTCAGTCATGTCTCTATCTGACACTAGTTGTATCTAATTTCTCATGTGACTGACCCTAACCCCCTGCTCAGTCATGTCTCTATCTCACCTTAGTTGTATCTCATTTCTCATGTGACTGACCCTAACCCCCTGCTCAGTCATGTCTCTATCTCACACTAGTTTTATCTCATGTAACTGACCCTAACCCCCTGCTCAGTCATGTCTCTCTCTCACCCTAGTTGTATCTCATTTCTCATGTGACTGACCCTAACCCCCTGCTCAGTCATGTCTCTATCTCACACTAGTTTTATCTCATGTAACTGACCCTAACCTCCTGCTCAGTCATGTCTCTATCTCACACTAGTTTTATATCATGTGACTGACCCTAACCCCCTGCTCAGTCATGTCTCTATCTCACACTAGTTGTATCTCATTTCTCATGTAACTGACCCTAACCCCCTGTTTAGTCATGTCTCTATCGCACACTAGTTGTATCTCATTTCTCATGTGACTGACCCTAACCTCCTGCTCAGTCATGTCTCTATCTGACACTAGTTGTATCTCATTTCTCATGTGACTGACCCTAACCCCCTGCTCAGTCATGTCTCTATCTCACACTAGTTTTCTCTCATTTCTCATGTAACTGACTCTAACCCCCTGCTCAGTCATGTCTCTATCTCACACTAGTTTTATCTAATTTCTCATGTAACTGACCCTAACCCCCTGCTCAGTCATGTCTCTATCTCACACTAGTTGTATCTCATTTCTCATGTGACTGACCCTAACCTCCTGCTCAGTCATGTCTCTATCTCACACTAGTTGTATCTCATTTCTCATGTGACTGACCCTAACCTCCTGCTCAGTCATGTCTCTATCTCACACTAGTTGTATCTCATGTGACTGACCCTAACCTTCTGCTCAGTCATGTCTCTATCTCACACTAGTTTTCTCTCATTTCTCATGTAACTGACTCTAACCCCCTGCTCAGTCATGTCTCTATCTCACACTAGTTTTATCTAATTTCTCATGTAACTGACCCTAACCCCCTGCTCAGTCATGTCTCTATCTCACACTAGTTGTATCTCATTTCTCATGTGACTGACCCTAACCCCCTGCTCAGTCATGTCTCTATCTCACACTAGTTGTATCTCATTTCTCATGTAACTGACCCTAACCTCCTGCTCAGTCATGTCTCTATCTCACACTAGTTGTATCTCATTTCTCATGTGACTGACCCTAACCTCCTGCTCAGTCATGTCTCTATCTCACACTAGTTGTATCTCATGTAACTGACCCTAAACCCCTGCTCAGTCATGTCTCTATCTCAAACTAGTTGTATCTCATTTCTCATGTAACTGACCCTAACCCCCTGCTCAGTCATGTCTCTATCTCACACTAGTTGTATCTCATTTCTTATGTAACTGACCCTAACCTCCTGCTCAGTCATGTCTCTATCTCACACTAGTTTTATCTCATTTCTCATGTGACTGACCCTAACCCCCTGCTCAGTCATGTCTCTATCTCACACTAGTTGTATCTCATTTCTCATGTAACTGACCCTAACCTCCTACTCAGTCATGCCTCTATCTCACACTAGTTGTATCTCATTTCTCATGTAACTGACCCTAACCCCCTGCTCAGTCATGTCTCTATCTCACACTAGTTGTATCTCATGTGACTGACCCTAACCCCCTGCTCAGTCATGTCTCTATCTCACACTAGTTGTATCTTATTTCTCATGTAACTGACCCTAACCCCCTGCTCAGTCATGTCTCTATCTCACACTAGTTGTATCTCATTTCTCATGTAACTGACCCTAACCCCCTGCTCAGTCATGTCTCTATCTCACACTAGTTGTATCTCATGTAACTGACCCTAACCCCCTGCTCAGTCATGTCTCTATCTCACACTAGTTGTATCTCATTTCTCATGTGGCTGACCCTAACCTCCTGCTCAGTCATGTCTCTATCTCACACTAGTTGTATCTCATTTCTCATGTAACTGACCCTAACCCCCTGCTCAGTCATGTCTCTATCTCACACTAGTTGTATCTCATGTAACTGACCCTAACCCCCTGCTCAGTCATGTCTCTATCTCACACTAGTTGTATCTCATTTCTCATGTGGCTGACCCTAACCTCCTGCTCAGTCATGTCTCTATCTCACACTAGTTGTATCTCATGTGACTGACCCTAACCTCCTGCTCAGTCATGTCTCTATCTCACACTAGTTGTATCTCATTTCTCATGTAACTGACCCTAACCCCCTGTTCAGTCATGTCTCTATCTCACACTAGTTTTATCTCATTTCTCATGTAACTGACCCTAACCCCCCGTTCAGTCATGTCTGTATCGCACACTAATTTTGTCTCATTTCTCATGTGGCTGACCCTAACCTCCTGCTCAGTCATGTCTCTATCTCACACTAGTTGTATCTCATGTGACTGACCCTAACCTCCTGCTCAGTCATGTCTCTATCTCACACTAGTTGTATCTCATTTAACTGACCCTAACCCCCTGCTCAGTCATGTCTCTATCTCAAACTAGTTGTATCTCATTTCTCATGTAACTGACCCTAACCCCCTGCTCAGTCATGTCTCTATCTCACACTAGTTTTATCTCATGTGACTGACCCTAACCCCCTGCTCAGTCATGTCTGTATCTCACACTAGTTGTATCTTATTTCTCATGTGACTGACCCTAACCCCCTGCTCAGTCATGTCTCTATCTCACACTAGTTGTATCTTATTTCTCATGTAACTGACCCTAACCCCCTGCTCAGTCATGTCTCTATCTCACACTAGTTGTATCTCATTTCTCATGTAACTGACCCTAACCCCCTGCTCAGTAATGTCTCTATCTCACACTAGTTTTCTCTCATGTGACTGACCCTAGCCCCCTGCTCAGTCATGTCTCTATCTCACAATAGTTGTATTTAATTTCTCATGTGACTGACCCTAACCTCCTGCTCAGTCATGTCTCTATCTCACACTAGTTTTATCTCATGTAACTGACCCTAACCCCCTGCTCAGTCATGTCTCTATCTCACACTAGTTTTATCTCATGTAACTGACCCTAGCCCCCTGCTCAGTCATGTCTCTATCTCACACTAGTTGTATCTCATTTCTCATGTAACTGACCCTAACCCCCTGCTCAGTCATGTCTCTATCTCACACTAGTTTTCTCTCATGTGACTGACCCTAGCCCCCTGCTCAGTCATGTCTCTATCTCACACTAGTTGTATCTTATTTCTCATGTAACTGACCCTAACCCCCTGCTCAGTCATGTCTCTATCTCACACTAGTTGTATCTTATTTCTCATGTAACTGACCCTAACCCCCTGCTCAGTCATGTCTCTATCTCACACTAGTTGTATCTCATTTCTCATGTAACTGACCCTAACCCCCTGCTCAGTCATGTCTCTATCTCACACTAGTTTTATCTCATTTCTCATGTAACTGACCCTAACCCCCTGCTCAGTCATGTCTCTATCTCACACTAGTTTTGTGTCATCTATAACTTTTGTCAGTCTTCCTTGCACTGATTACTCATTTTCTTCACAGGAAGTTTGTGGTTTGTAAAGGTAATGTGGCATTAATGTACCACGCTCCGGCAAAGCATCAGGAATTTAATGCCTTTGTGTTGGATAAATCATTTTATGGCCCGTATGATGAAACCACCTGTATCGACTGGACAGATGATTCCAAGTAAGGGGTGATGCTTTTTTTGTGTGAGAACAATGAGGGTGGAGATTAGTAAGGTTGTAGGCTTGTCCGCTAGCTAGCGGGTTGGATTCAGGAGTAGGTATTCAGGGAATTATATGGCTTTATACATATTAGATATAAAATTAAATAGTAAAATAAGACAGCTACGTCACCCATAAAGGGTTGTGTAAACCACTTAAAAATAGATGAGTGACAGAGCAGATGGACTAGTAAGCTTACATTCTAAACAATCACATTAGAGCAGAGATTTGCTACATGTATGAGATGACAAGCAAATATTAATGGTGAGGTGAGGAGCAATAACTATCTAGGTTTGCAGAGTAAGTGGTGGGTTAGGGTTGTAGTGTGAGGAGTGCTGAGTAGCTTGGGGTAGCAGCATGAGGAGTGGCGTTTGGCATGGGTTATGAAGTGAGTAGCTTTGTGCAATAGGATGAAGGGCTGGGTTTGGCCGCAACTGAAAAATGAGGAGGTGTTAGTAGCTTCTGTTGGCGTTGATGGATGAGCTTGCCCCATCTTGCACAGTGAGGAGGTGCAAGTAGATTTTATTTGGCTTTCTGGATGAGGACTAGGGATTTACTAGGTTTATGGTGGGGGTATATCTTGGGATTGTGGGATAAGAAACGGGACCTGGCCCAGGTTGTGAGTTTTGTAGTTTAAAGTGACGGTAAACTTGATCGTTATGGGCCAAATCAGAGTAACTATAATATAAATCCAACCCCACTTTCACTCATGATTTTTTTTCCCTCTTTAAAATAAGTGTTTCTTTCATGTAAGTAGCAAAAGTCCATAAGCTAGTGACATATGGGGTATATTTTCCTATCAGGAGGGGGCAAAATTACCCAAACCTCAAAATGCCTATAAATACACCTCCCACCTCACTCATATCTTCATTTTACAAACTTTGCCTCCTATGGAGGTGGTGAAATAAGTTGTGCTTGATTTCTTCTATGATAGGCGCTTCTAAGCATTCTGAAGCCCAATTCCTCTGAGTACAGTGTTTGTCAGAGGGATGTGAAGGGAGTATCGCCTATTGATTTTATGGTTTCACCCATGGGAAATCTATTCAAAGGCTCTCTGTAATCGGTCGCAGGGATTCATCACCTGTCTCCCTTTTCAGATCGACGTTATACTCCTATACCATTACCTCTGCTGATATTTTTCAGTACTGGTTTGGCTGTCTGCTATATGTGGATGGGTGTCTTCTGGTAAGTATGTATAATTTTTTAAGACAATCTCAGCTATGTTTGGCGCTTTATATTATAGTGTATATTTGCCATGAGTCAGGTCTATGTATATTTCCCTTTTGCAGTCTAATAGTTTCAGTATGGAAATGATGTTTTTGGGAGGTTTATTTAAATAATTTTTTTCTTACCTGGGGTTTCAGTTCTTTTAAATTTGACTTTGTTTTCCAAAATTTTCGCAGGCAAACTAGGCTCGCGAGGACGCAAAGCCGCACTTGTAATGACGCGAGTTGCGTTGTTTCCTGTTGTTATTTTTGCCGCAAAATTTTTTTTCTTCCTTTTGCGTCATACTTGCTGCCAAAAAATTTTGTGTTATTACCCCTCTTCCTTTAATGCTTCTTGCTCTCTTTTTATATTATAGAGAGCTATGATGCCTGCTTTTTTTGCATATTATTTTAGCATAAGCATGTTTCCCATTCCTGAAACTGCTGTATGAGGAAATTGGATATTTTGTTTAAATGTTATTTTTTTTTCCTTTTTGCAAGATTTCTCAGACTGATCCTGCCTCTGATGTTACTGTAGGAACCATGCTGCCTTAACACAGTTCTACTAAAGCTAAGTGTGTTTATTGCAAACAAGCTGATATTTCTTCAGCTCAGTTATGTGGCATTTGTCATGACAATCTATTGCATGCTGATAAATGTTTCTATTAGTACAAATACATCGTCTTTTGTTTCTTCAACGTCTAATGTACATGATATTCCTGCGGATATGAAGAATTATATTGCTGCAGCTATAGAGAAGGCTATGTCTGCTATTCCACCTTCAAATAAACGTAAAAGGTCTTTTAAAACTTCTCATAAATCTGATGAAATTTGTATTGACCGACAACATACTGAAGTATCCTCTGCTGATGATCAGAGGATCCTGCATCAGACACTGAAATTGACACATCTTATCTTTTTAAGATCGAATATATTTGTTCTTTGTTGAAGGAAGTTTTGCTTACTTTGGGTATTGAAGAGTCTAGTTTTCTTGATAACAAAGCCAGTAAACCATTTAAATTCTGTTTTTAAACCTCCTGAGGTTTTTACTATTCCAGATGCTATCTCTGATATGATTACTAAAGAATGGTCTAAACCTGGTACTTCTTTTAATCCTTCTGCTGGGTTAAAGAAGTTGTATCCTTTATCTGTGGCTAATTTAGAGTTTTGGGGAAAAATCCCTAAAGTTGATGGGGCTATTTCCACTCTTGCCAAACATACTACTTTTTCTATGGAAGATAGTACTTCTTTTAAGGATCCTTTAGACAGGAAGATTGAATCTTATCTCAGAAAAGCTTATTTACATTCTGGCTATATTCTTAGACCTGCCATTTCTATGACTGATGTGGCTGTTGCTTCGACTTTTTGGTTGGACAGCTTAGCACAACAGGTAGTAGATCCTGATTTGTCTAGCATTGTTCTTTTGCTTCAACATGCTAATCATTTTATTTGTGATGCTATATTTGATGTCATTCAGAAGATCGATTTTAAATCTATGTCTTAAGCTATTTTAGCTAGAAGAGCTTTATGGCTTAAATTATGGAATGCTGACATGGTGTCTAAATCTAGATTACTGTCTTTCTTTCCAGGGTAATAATTTATTTGGTTCTCAATTGAATTCTATTATTTCCACTATCACTGGTGGGAAGGTAGTTTTTCTGCCCCAAGATAAAAAGTCTAAGTGTAAATTTAAGGTTCCTAATAGTTTTTGTTCCTTTCGTCAGAATAGAGAACAAAAAAACACCCCTTCCCCTAAGGCCTCTGGTTCTCATTGGAGACCATATTCAAATTGGAATAAAACCAAGCCTTATATAAAAAACAAATCCAGCCTCCAAGACTGCATGAAGGTGCGGCCCTCAATCCAGTTCAGCTGGTGGGGGGCAGATTGAAATGATTTCAGGACATTTGGACAGATTCTGTTCAGAATCAGTGGATTCAGAATATTATGTCTCAAGGGTATTGAATAGGTTTCAGAATAAGACCTTCTGTGGGAAGATTCTTTCTCATGTTCCAACAAATTCTGTGAAGGCTCAGGCTTTTCTTAAATGTGTAAAAAAGAAAGTTCCTTTGTAGTTTCTTGAAAATGACACAGAGCTGAGATAAATAAAAAAGAAAGTCTTTATTGTGAATCCATGAAACAAACAAGTGCTCCTTGTGAATTAAAAAATGAAAGAAAGAGTTTGACCGGTTTCGGTCTCTGGGACCGTAGTCATAAACATTAAAAACTACCTGGTGTGCAGGACTTATAAATTAAATGGTATCCCCCTATTGGAGGATCCAATACCTCCCATTTTAACTATTTGTTATCTTACTTAACTTCAACAATAAGACACATTAGAGTATGTGGTAAATATCAAACAGAGCATAATATAATTATTCGTTTTGAAAACCTAATAGAAACTGATCTAATCAAATGGGGTTATAAATTGAGATTAGAGCATTGTGTATTAACACTATGTATATATGGAGTTAGATATACAAGTTAAACCAAACACTGGGAATAGCATCTCCTTTCTTAATTTCTTGTTCAGTGTTGTTTATGTACATGTTAAATAAATATACCAAACCAATAAACATTTGACTGTCATCTATTAAACATTAATCTGTTGGAACACCAAATCCTTCTTTAAAGGAGCCCTGGAGCTTGAGGCCAATTTGAAACTCCCATGGGATAATTAGTATATAGTTCTAATCTATAAAAATTTAAAATATATATTTATAGGTGTATCCGTATGGGGAATTATTAAACATATTTGTATCTACAGGTTCTAATTATAGTACCACCCGGGGTTATACCACCCAGGGCTATATAAAGTTGGAGACCAGAGGCCTACAGGAGCCGAAGAGCTCACCTATTCCAATAATTAATAATGTCGAACTCAGAATTGAATCCAACAGGTAGCAGGCTACCCAACTTGTGTATCCAATAAATTTCCTGTCGTGACAAAATCTGGAATTTGTCGCCCCCCCTGGGGGGTTTTTGGATCAATTCTATAGCCTGCCACCTGAAGGATCCAACCTCGCCATTATGTACCTCCAAAAAATGTCTTGATAGAGCAGAAACTGCTCTTTCTCCAACATAGGTGTGTCCGGTCCACGGCGTCATCCTTACTTGTGGGATATTCTCTTCCCCAACAGGAAATGGCAAAGAGCCCAGCAAAGCTGGTCACATGATCCCTCCTAGGCTCCGCCTACCCCAGTCATTCTCTTTGCCGTTGTACAGGCAACATCTCCACGGAGATGGCTTAGAGTTTTTTAGTGTTTAACTGTAGTTTTTATTATTCAATCAAGAGTTTGTTATTTTGAAATAGTGCTGGTATGTACTATTTACTCAGAAACAGAAAAGAGATGAAGATTTCTGTTTGTATGAGGAAAATGATTTTAGCAACCGTAACTAAAATCCATGGCTGTTCCACACAGGACTGTTGAGAGCAATTAACTTCAGTTGGGGGAACAGTGTGCAGTCTCTTGCTGCTTGAGGTATGACACATTCTAACAAGACGATGTAATGCTGGAAGCTGTCATTTTCCCTATGGGATCCGGTAAGCCATGTTTATTACGATCGTAAATAAGGGCTTCACAAGGGCTTATTAAGACTGTAGACTTTTCTGGGCTAAATCGATTCATTATTAACACATATTTAGCCTTGAGGAATCATTTTATCTGGGTATTTTGATATAATAATATCGGCAGGCACTGTATTAGACACCTTATTTCTTAGGGGCTTTCCCAAAGCATAAGCAGAGCCTCATTTTCGCGCCGGTGTGGCGCACTTGTTTTTGAGAGGCATGGCATGCAGTCGCATGTGAGAGGAGCTCTGATACTTAGAAAAGTCTTTCTGAAGGCGTCATTTGGTATCGTATTCCCCTTTGGGTTTGGTTGGGTCTCAGCAAAGCAGATACCAGGGACTGTAAAGGGGTTAAAGTTTTAAAACGGCTCCGGTTCCGTTATTTTAAGGGTTAAAGCTTCCAAATTTGGTGTGCAATACTTTTAAGGCTTTAAGACACTGTGGTGAAAATTTGGTGAATTTTGAACAATTCCTTCATGTTTTTTCGCAATTGCAGTAATAAAGTGTGTTCAGTTTAAAATTTAAAGTGACAGTAACGGTTTTATTTTAAAACGTTTTTTGTACTTTCTTATCAAGTTTATGCCTGTTTAACATGTCTGAACTACCAGATAGACTGTGTTCTGAATGTGGGGAAGCCAGAATTCCTATTCATTTAAATAAATGTGATTTATGTGATAATGACAATGATGCCCAAGATGATTCCTCAAGTGAGGGGAGTAAGCATGGTACTGCATCATTCCCTCCTTCGTCTACACGAGTCTTGCCCACTCAGGAGGCCCCTAGTACATCTAGCGCGCCAATACTCCTTACTATGCAACAATTAACGGCTGTAATGGATAATTCTGTCAAAAACATTTTAGCCAAAATGAACCCTTGTCAGCGTAAGCGTGGCTGCTCTGTTCTAGTTACTGAAGAGCATGACGACGCTGATATTAATATCTCTGAAGGGCCCCTAACCCAATCTGAGGGGGCCAGGGAGGTTTTGTCTGAGGGAGAAATTACTGATTCAGGGAACATTTCTCAACAGGCTGAACCTGATGTGATTGCATTTAAATTTAAGTTGGAACATCTCCGCATTTTGCTTAAGGAGGTATTATCCACTCTGGATGATTGTGAAAAGTTGGTCATCCCAGAGAAACTATGTAAAATGGACAAGTTCCTAGAGGTGCCGGGGCTCCCAGAAGCTTTTCCTATACCCAAGCGGGTGGCGGACATTGTTAATAAAGAATGGGAAAGGCCCGGTATTCCTTTCGTCCCTCCCCCCATATTTAAAAAATTGTTTCCTATGGTCGACCCCAGAAAGGACTTATGGCAGACAGTCCCCAAGGTCGAGGGAGCGGTTTCTACTTTAAACAAACGCACCACTATACCCATAGAGGATAGTTGTGCTTTCAAAGATCCTATGGATAAAAAATTAGAAGGTTTGCTTAAAAAGATGTTTGTTCAGCAGGGTTACCTTCTACAACCAATTTCATGCATTGTCCCTGTCACTACAGCCGCATGTTTCTGGTTTGATGAACTGATAAAGGCGCTCGATAGTGATTCTCCTCCTTATGAGGAGATTATGGACAGAATCAATGCTCTCAAATTGGCTAATTCTTTCACCCTAGACGCCACTTTGCAATTGGCTAGGTTAGCGGCTAAGAATTCTGGGTTTGCTATTGTGGCGCGCAGAGCGCTTTGGTTGAAATCTTGGTCGGCTGATGCGTCTTCCAAGAACAAGCTACTAAACATTCCTTTCAAGGGGAAAACGCTGTTTGGCCCTGACTTGAAAGAGATTATCTCTGATATCACTGGGGGTAAGGGCCACGCCCTTCCTCAGGATCGGCCTTTCAAGGCAAAAAATAGACCTAATTTTCGTCCCTTTCGTAAAAACGGACCAGCCCAAAGTGCTACGTCCTCTAAGCAAGAGGGTAATACTTCTCAAGCCAAGCCAGCTTGGAGACCAATGCAAGGCTGGAACAAGGGAAAGCAGGCCAAGAAACCTGCCACTGCTACCAAGACAGCATGAAATATTGGCCCCCGATCCGGGACCGGATCTGGTGGGGGGCAGACTCTCTCTCTTCGCTCAGGCTTGGGCAAGAGATGTTCTGGATCCTTGGGCGCTAGAAATAGTCTCCCAGGGTTATCTTCTGGAATTCAAGGGACTTCCCCCAAGGGGGAGGTTCCACAGGTCTCAGTTGTCTTCAGACCACATAAAAAGACAGGCGTTCTTACATTGTGTAGAAGACCTGTTAAAAATGGGAGTGATTCTTCCTGTTCCATTAAGAGAACAAGGGATGGGGTTCTACTCCAATCTGTTCATAGTTCCCAAAAAAGAGGGAACGTTCAGACCAATCTTAGATCTCAAGATCTTAAACAAGTTTCTCAAGGTTCCATCGTTCAAGATGGAAACCATTCGAACTATTCTTCCTTCCATCCAGGAAGGTCAATTCATGACCACGGTGGATTTAAAGGATGCGTATCTACATATTCCTATCCACAAGGAACATCATCGGTTCCTAAGGTTTGCATTCCTGGACAAACATTACCAGTTCGTGGCGCTTCCTTTCGGATTAGCCACTGCTCCAAGGATTTTCACAAAGGTACTAGGGTCCCTTCTAGCGGTGCTAAGACCAAGGGGCATTGCAGTAGTACCTTACCTGGACGACATTCTGATTCAAGCGTCGTCCCTTCCTCAAGCAAAGGCTCACACGGACATCGTCCTGGCCTTTCTCAGATCTCACGGCTGGAAAGTGAACGTGGAAAAGAGTTCTCTATCCCCGTCAACAAGGGTTCCCTTCTTGGGAACAATTATAGACTCCTTAGAAATGAGGATTTTTCTAACAGAGGCCAGAAAAACAAAACTTCTAGACTCTTGTCGGATACTTCATTCCGTTCCTCTTCCTTCCATAGCTCAGTGCATGGAAGTGATCGGGTTGATGGTAGCGGCAATGGACATAGTTCCTTTTGCGCGCATTCATCTAAGACCATTACAACTGTGCATGCTCAGTCAGTGGAATGGGGACTATACAGACTTGTCTCCAAAGATACAAGTAAATCAGAGGACCAGAGACTCACTCCGTTGGTGGCTGTCCCTGAACAACCTGTCACAAGGGATGACATTCCGCAGACCAGAGTGGGTCATTGTCACGACCGACGCCAGTCTGATGGGCTGGGGCGCGGTCTGGGGATCCCTGAAAGCTCAGGGTCTTTGGTCTCGGGAAGAATCTCTTCTACCGATAAATATTCTGGAACTGAGAGCGATATTCAATGCTCTCAAGGCTTGGCCTCAGCTAGCGAGGACCAAGTTCATACGGTTTCAATCAGACAACATGACGACTGTTGCGTACATCAACCATCAGGGGGGAACAAGGAGTTCCCTAGCGATGGAAGAAGTGACCAAAATCATTCTATGGGCGGAGTCTCACTCCTGCCACCTGTCTGCTATCCACATCCCAGGAGTGGAAAATTGGGAAGCGGATTTTCTGAGTCGTCAGACATTGCATCCGGGGGAGTGGGAACTCCATCCGGAAATCTTTGCCCAAGTCACTCAGCTGTGGGGCATTCCAGACATGGATCTAATGGCCTCTCGTCAGAACTTCAAAGTTCCTTGCTACGGGTCCAGATCCAGGGATCCCAAGGCGGCTCTAGTGGATGCACTAGTAGCACCTTGGACCTTCAAACTAGCTTATGTGTTCCCGCCGTTTCCTCTCATCCCCAGGCTGGTAGCCAGGATCAATCAGGAGAGGGCGTCGGTGATCTTGATAGCTCCTGCGTGGCCACGCAGGACTTGGTATGCAGATCTGGTGAATATGTCATCGTCTCCACCTTGGAAGCTACCTTTGAGACGAGACCTTCTTGTTCAGGGTCCGTTCGAACATCCGAATCTGGTTTCACTCCAGCTGACTGCTTGGAGATTGAACGCTTGATTTTATCGAAGCGAGGATTCTCAGATTCTGTTATCGATACTCTTGTTCAGGCCAGAAAGCCTGTAACTCGAAAGATTTACCACAAGATTTGGAAAAAATATATCTGTTGGTGTGAATCTAAAGGATTCCCTTGGGACAAGGTTAAGATTCCTAGGATTCTATCCTTCCTTCAAGAAGGATTGGAAAAAGGATTATCTGCAAGTTCCCTGAAGGGACAGATTTCCGCCTTGTCGGTGTTACTTCACAAAAAGCTGGCAGCTGTGCCAGATGTTCAAGCCTTTGTTCAGGCTCTGGTTAGAATCAAGCCTGTTTACAAACCTTTGACTCCTCCCTGGAGTCTCAATTTAGTTCTTTCAGTTCTTCAGGGGGTTCCGTTTGAACCCTTGCATTCCGTTGATATTAAATTATTATCTTGGAAAGTTTTGTTTTTGGTTGCAATTTCTTCTGCTAGAAGAGTTTCAGAATTATCTGCTCTGCAGTGTTCTCCTCCTTATCTGGTGTTCCATGCAGATAAGGTGGTTTTGCGTACTAAACCTGGTTTTCTTCCGAAAGTTGTTTCTAACAAAAACATTAACCAGGAGATTATCGTACCTTCTCTGTGTCCGAAACCAGTTTCAAAGAAGGAACGTTTGTTGCACAATTTGGATGTTGTTCGCGCTCTAAAATTCTATTTAGATGCTACAAAGGATTTTAGACAAACATCTTCCTTGTTTGTTGTTTATTCCGGTAAAAGGAGAGGTCAAAAAGCAACTTCTACCTCTCTCTCTTTTTGGATTAAAAGCATCATCAGATTGGCTTACGAGACTGCCGGACGGCAGCCTCCCGAAAGAATCACAGCTCATTCCACTAGGGCTGTGGCTTCCACATGGGCCTTCAAGAACGAGGCTTCTGTTGATCAGATATGTAGGGCAGCGACTTGGTCTTCACTGCACACTTTTACCAAATTTTACAAGTTTGATACTTTTGCTTCTTCTGAGGCTATTTTTGGGAGAAAGGTTTTGCAAGCCGTGGTGCCTTCCATTTAGGTGACCTGATTTGCTCCCTCCCTTCATCCGTGTCCTAAAGCTTTGGTATTGGTTCCCACAAGTAAGGATGACGCCGTGGACCGGACACACCTATGTTGGAGAAAACAGAATTTATGTTTACCTGATAAATTACTTTCTCCAACGGTGTGTCCGGTCCACGGCCCGCCCTGGTTTTTTTTTAATCAGGTCTGATATTTTATTTTCTTTAACTACAGTCACCACGGTACCATATGATTTCTCCTATGCAAATATTCCTCCTTAACGTCGGTCGAATGACTGGGGTAGGCGGAGCCTAGGAGGGATCATGTGACCAGCTTTGCTGGGCTCTTTGCCATTTCCTGTTGGGGAAGAGAATATCCCACAAGTAAGGATGACGCCGTGGACCGGACACACCGTTGGAGAAAGTAATTTATCAGGTAAACATAAATTCTGTTTTCCTTATTGATGTGAGCCAAATGTTCTTTCACCCTCGTGCCCACCTCTCTTGTATATTTGCTCTTACACTTTATGCAGCCTCTTGTTTAAAATGATTCTCCAGTGGTGGCAGAAACAAAATTTTTGGAGACATGGATGTACTCACAGGATCTGCAGGTGCGTTTACCGCACCTGTAGGTTCCCTTAAACTGTAACCATGAACTCTGTCTGTTTGTTCTTGAGAAGGCTTGGAGAGAGAGAATGTTGCCTAATGTCATATTGCGTTTATATACAAATTGACAACCTTCACTTATTGGTTTTCTCAATTGTCTATCTCCTCTAAGAATAGGCAAGTTTCGTCGTATGACATTACAGACCTGGTAGTACTGGTTAGAGTACGCCGTTACAAACAAAGGCTTTTGATGAGCATCTTGCTTTCCAGTAAGGCCCTCTCTTTTTCGTGGCACCAATAAATCACTCCTCTCCATCATTTGTACTTCTCTGAAAGCTCCATCAACAACCTTCTCAGGGTAGTTTCGGGCTCTGAATCTCCTCCTGAGTTTCTCACTCTCCTTTCTAAAATCCTCACTACGGGTACGGTTGCGTTTTACACGCAAAAACTGTCCCTTAGCTATCCCTTTAAAAACATGCCCAGGGTGGTTACTTTGGGCATGCAAAATGGAATTGCCGGATATTGGTTTACGGAAAAGAGAGGAGACAATATTTCTATTCTGGCAATCTGAGGTCAGTGTGACATCCAAGTAATTGATACTGGTTTTCTGCCAATCATAATAATTTAAAGAAGGATTTGGTGTTCCAACAGATTAATGTTTAATAGATGACAGTCAAATGTTTATTGGTTTGGTATATTTATTTAACATGTACATAAACAACACTGAACAAGAAATTAAGAAAGGAGATGCTATTCCCAGTGTTTGGTTTAACTTGTATATCTAACTCTATATATACATAGTGTTAATACACAATGCTCTAATCTCAATTTATAACCCCATTTGATTAGATCAGTTTCTATTAGGTTTTCAAAACGAATAATTATATTATGCTCTGTTTGATATTTACCACATACTCTAATGTGTCTTATTGTTGAAGTTAAGTAAGATAACAAATAGTTAAAATGGGAGGTATTGGATCCTCCAATAGGGGGATACCATTTCATTTATAAGTCCTGCACACCAGGTAGTTTTTAATGTTTATGACTACGGTCCCAGAGACCGAAACCGGTCAAACTCTTTCTCTCATTTTTTAATTCACAAGGAGCACTTGTTTGTTTCATGGATTCACAATAAAGACTTTTTCTTTTTTATTTATCTCAGCTCTGTGTCATTTTCAAGAAACTACAAAGGAACTTTCTTTTTTACATATTTTACCGTGGAGTACTGGGACTCCCATTCAGTATTTGTTTCCTTTGTTACCTGCCGGAACTATTGGCCTATCACCTTACCTCCTATTTGGTGGGAGGAGCATCTGGGCTTGTGCAGCTAGCAGCCAAACATTTCTACAAGCCGCCTGAAACACGCTGGGACAACCGCCGAACTTCAGAAAGAACTGCTACAACCGCGGGATATCCAATACAGATCAGCCGTGACGAGCGGCATCAACACAGGAGCGCAAGGTACGTTAGACGCTCTGTGTGTCACTTGTAAGGAAGGAGGAACCGCGAACGGCGATACTCACTGAAGAGACGCCGAGAACCAGGAGCAGCGGAGGTGTAACCAAGTAACACTTGTCATTATTTACCTTGTTTGCAGTACCTTAGCTGGTAAAGTGGGAATTGTGAATGGTGTATCAATTGGTGTAAGACACGTTTAGGTTTATACAGCCTCTGAGAGTGTCACCACTGTGTTTATAAGTATACAGCCTTTTTTATACACAATTCTCGCCACACACTGTCAGCTATTTTTGGACTGATTTGGTTATGATTATGATAGTTACTTTATGGTTGCTTACAGCGTTCAATGTTTTTGATATGGACATAATGATCTTTATTGCTAACTGCTAGCTGCTTGTTGCAAAAGTAACGGCCCAGTTACTAGCTCCCAGCACCCACCATTGACTGTCTGAGAACTTTTGATCCACAATCTTTGTATCACATTTATATATGTACTTTCCCAGTTGTGGATACATTTTAGTACTGGACTTTGGGGGAACGTTTTAGAAGCTGCATATAATTATAGTTCCTGACACAGAGCTGTTAGTTGTTTATATTACCCATGACAGATATGGCTAGTGGTGTCTCCTTTTATTCACTTAAAGACACAGATGATGACGATTTGGATTTATTGGAATTAGCAGATGTCTTTGAGCAAGATGTACCTAATACCCAACTTGGGGATTTTTTCATGGATATGGAATACTTGAAGATTAAAGAACAAAAATTAAAGTGGGACAAGTGGATTTTATCCAAATATCTCAGCCTAAATATGATTCCACGAGGCCTGAGAATTAATAAATTTCCTACTTATGATATCAAAGACACTATTTTTATTGATAAATGGAACCAAGCCCTTACAGACTGCTCACTCAAACTAATTACACTGCTTATAGAGTATAAGGATATGCTGTTGAATGATGTAAAGAATAAGATTTTGGATTTACAGGTTGAAATGAATAAGTATCAACAACATGAAATTTATCCTAAATATGATGATATTCTAAAGCAAACTATGTCTGAATCTAGGAAGCTGATCATTCAGACGAAACTCTAAGTTTATTCGTGACCAGAAAGACTACAACAAAGGAGTAGTCTATGTTTGGCGAAAACGAGAAAGAAGTAGAGTCTGGTCAAATAGACAGAGTGTTGGCCAGAATGATCAGACTACCAATAATAAAGAAAAAAACAAAAGACAGGGTAATTGGAGACAGAGAAATCGCACAGCAGAAACCCCAAAAAAGGTGGGGTTTTCAGAATCAGAGCCTGATTTAACAGATGAGGATAGGTTTGCCTCAAGTTTCGAGGCAGATGGTTATTCAAGCTCTGAACCTGAGGACAATAGTTTTCCCCAACCTCAATTGAGTAATGAGGGGGGGGCCGCTGAAGTACAGCCTATTAAGGGTATCCTTAAAGATCACCAGAGTAAAGGGGCAGTACCCAAAAGAGGCAGTCATAGGGGGCGAGGGAGATCCCATTATCATATGGATACTAGGAGTAACCGACAGGGGCAAATTGCCAACACTTCTGAAACTCAGGTTTTTCACTGGGCCCCCAGGCAACCCCAAGGGGGAGGGAGGGGGACTACAGATCTACCCCCACCAGAGACGAGCAATCGTCGTTACCCAGTGAGGGGCAACAGGAGTGCCTTGAGGCAGAAGTACCAATAAAAGAGACCACTGTGATCAATCTCTCCTCACATGTATTGACGACAGTAGAGAATAAAGTGTTGAATTATGGTTTGGGTTTTGTTCCCTCACGGGATTTTGACTTGTTCCAGACAATCTTGGATGTGAACAGATTGGTGAGGGATCTTACACTTAGGAAATATTTTCCTAACAGCAGCTTAAGTGGACCCGAAATACAACAACAGGCCAGCCTGACGACTAGGGATAATATGACATTTCAGGATGTCTGTGCTTTGACTGATTTAGAGGATCTCTCATGAAAATGAAGTTACCAGTAATTTTGAAATTTAAACTGTCAAATTAAGGTCGAGATCCAATTTCTACCCTGTTCAGGTCAGAGGGAAGAGCCTAGAAGTATTCCACAAGAGAGTGGTAGAGGATTTGACTGAATTGTGCAAACAAGAAAACAAAGGGCCCTCTAACCTGACTAGGAGAGAAAGAGAGGCAGTGACCACTCTTCAAAACAATGAGAGTATAGTGATAAGACAGTCAGATAAGGGGGGTAGTGTGGTGGTGATGGACAGGAGTATGTATGAGGGCGAAGCCCACAGACAACTCAGAGATCCAGAAGCCTACACAGCCCTTAGTAGAGATCCTACCTTGAATTATCAAACATTGCTAAGGGACCTTCTGGATGATGGTTTGGAGATGGGCATTCTAGATAAAAAGACATATGATTGTCTGATGGTAGAAAACCCTGTAATGCCCATCTTCCACCATCTCCCGAAGGTCCATAAGAGCCTTGAGGATGTTAGGGGTCGCCCTATAGTGGCAGGTATTGGCTCCTTGACAGAACCACTATCTAGGTGGGTTGACCAATTTTTGCAGCCTCTGGTACAAAGACTACCCAGCTACTTGAGAGATACCACACACACTCTATCTATACTAGAGGAAGTAGTGTGGGAGGAGGGATACAGTTGGTTGACCATAGATGTGGTCTCCCTGTATTCCTCCATACCTCATGAGTTTGGGTTAGAGGCTGTCAAATTCTATCTGAAGAGATATACAGGTCTCATGGATGAACATCAGGAATACATATTAAGGGTCATTGAGTTTCTCTTGAAGCATAACTTTTTTAACTTTGCTAATGATTTCCATCTCCAGAGGCGTGGAACCGCTATGGGGGCTAAATTTGCCCCGTCCTACGCCAACATTTTTATGGGGTGGTGGGAGCGGTTCCACGTCTTTGGAGATGGAAACATTTACTCACCATATGTCATCAGGTAAATGAGATTTATAGATGATATCCTTATAATTTGGTCTGGAGGTCCGATATTAGCCAAAGATTTCGTGGAATATTTAAACTCCAATTCTGTTGAGCTCAAATTCACTTATGATTGGCAGAAAACCAGTATCAATTACTTGGATGTCACACTGACCTCAGATTGCCAGAATAGAAATATTGTCTCCTCTCTTTTCCGTAAACCAATATCCGGCAATTCCATTTTGCATGCCCAAAGTAACCACCCTGGGCATGTTTTTAAAGGTATAGCTAAGGGACAGTTTTTGCGTGTAAAACACAACTGTACCCGTAGTGAGGATTTTAGGAAGGAGAGTGAGAAACTCAGGAGGAGATTCAGAGCCGAAACTACCCTGAGAAGGTTGTTGATGGAGCTTTCAGAGAAGTACAAATGATGGAGAGGAGTGATTTATTGGTGCCACGAAAAAGAGAGGGCCTTACTGGAAAGCAAGATGCTCATCAAAAGCCTTTGTTTGTAACAGCGTACTCTAACCAGTACTACCAGGTCTGTAATGTCATACGACGAAACTTGCCTATTCTTAGAGGAGATAGACAATTGAGAAAACCAATAAGTGAAGGTTGTCAATTTGTATATAAACGCAATATGACATTAGGCAACATTCTCTCTCCAAGCCTTCTCAAGAACAAACAGACTGAGAGTTCATGGTTACAGTTTAAGGGAACCTACAGGTGCGGTAAACGCACCTGCAGATCCTGTGAGTACATCCATGTCTCCAAAAATTTTGTTTCTGCCACCACTGGAGAATCATTTGAAACAAGAGGCTGCATAAAGTGTAAGAGCAAATATGTGGTCTATTTAGTTGAATGCGTTTCCTGTAATAGACAGTATGTTGGTAGAACTACAAGAGAGGTGGGCACGAGGGTGAAAGAACATTTGGCTCACATCAATAAGGAAAGAGCAGTTTCTGCTCTATCAAGACATTTTTTGGAGGTACATAATGGCGAGGTTGGATCCTTCAGGTGGCAGGCTATAGAATTGATCCAAAAACCCCCCAGGGGGGGCGACAAATTCCAGATTTTGTCACGACAGGAAATTTATTGGATACACAAGTTGGGTAGCCTGCTACCTGTTGGATTCAATTCTGAGTTCGACATTATTAATTATTGGAATAGGTGAGCTCTTCGGCTCCTGTAGGCCTCTGGTCTCCAACTTTATATAGCCCTGGGTGGTATAACCCCGGGTGGTACTATAATTAGAACCTGTAGATACAAATATGTTTAATAACTCACCATACGGATACACCTATAAATATATATTTTAATTTTTTATAGATTAGAACTATATACTAATTATCCCATGGGAGTTTCAAATTGGCCTCAAGCTCCAAGAAGGATTTGGTGTTCCAACAGATTAATGTTTAATAGATGACAGTCAAATGTTTATTGGTTTGGTATATTTATTTAACATGTACATAAACAACACTGAACAAGAAATTAAGAAAGGAGATGCTATTCCCAGTGTTTGGTTTAACTTGTATATCTAACTCCATATATACATAGTGTTAATACACAATGCTCTAATCTCAATTTATAAGCCCATTTGATTAGATCAGTTTCTATTAGGTTTTCAAAACGAATAATTATATTATGCTCTGTTTGATATTTACCACATACTCTAATGTGTCTTATTGTTGAAGTTAAGTAAGATAACAAATAGTTAAAATGGGAGGTATTGGATCCTCCAATAGGGGGATACCATTTGATTTATAAGTCCTGCACACCAGGTAGTTTTTAATGTTTATGACTACGGTCCCAGAGACCGAAACCGGTCAAACTCTTTTTCTCTCATTTTTTAATTCACAAGGAGCACTTGTTTGTTTCATGGATTCACAATAAAGACTTTTTCTTTTTTATTTATCTCAGCTCTGTGTCATTTTCAAGAAACTACAAAGGAACTTTCTTTTTTACATATTTTACCGTGGAGTACTGGGACTCCATTCAGTATTTGTTTCCTTTGTTACCTGCCGGAACTATTGGCCTATCACCTTACCTCCTATTTGGTGGGAGGAGCATCTGGGCTTGTGCAGCTAGCAGCCAAACATTTCTACAAGCCGCCTGAAACACGCTGGGACAACCGCCGAACTTCAGAAAGAAGAACTGCTACAACCGCGGGATATCCAATACAGATCAGCCGTGACGAGCGGCATCAACACCGGAGCGCAAGGTACGTTAGACGCTCTGTGTGTCACTTGTAAGGAAGGAGGAACCGCGAACGGCGATACTCACTGAAGAGACGCCGAGAACCAGGAGCAGCGGAGGTGTAACCAAGTAACACTTGTCATTATTTACCTTGTTTGCAGTACCTTAGCTGGTAAAGTGGGAATTATGAATTGTGAATGGTGTATCAATTGGTGTAAGACACGTTTAGGTTTATACAGCCTCTGAGAGTGTCACCACTGTGTTTATAAGTATACAGCCTTTTTTATACACAATTCTCGCCACACACTGTCAGCTATTTTTGGACTGATTTGGTTATGATTATGATAGTTACTTTATGGTTGCTTACAGCGTTCAATGTTTTTGATATGGACATAATGATCTTTATTGCTAACTGCTAGCTGCTTGTTGCAAAAGTAACGGCCCAGTTACTAGCTCCCAGCACCCACCATTGACTGTCTGAGAACTTTTGATCCACAATCTTTGTATCACATTTATATATTTTCTTAAATGTGTTTCAGACCTAGAGGTTTTAGGGGTGATTGTACCAGTTCCTCTCCAGGAACAGGGTTTGGGTTTCTATTCAAATCTATTCATTGTCCCAAAGAAAGAGAATTCTTTCAGACTAGTTCTGTATCTGAAGTTTTTAAATAGTTTTGTAAGAGTCCCAACTTTCAAGATGGTGACTATAAGGACTATTCTTCCTTTTGTTCAGCAAGGTCATTTTATGTCCACAATAGACTTACAAGATGCTTATCTTCAGATACCAATTCATCCAGACCACTATTGGTTTTTGAGATTATCTTTTCTAGATAAGCATTACCAATTTTGTCGCTCTTCCATTTGGCCTAGCGACAGCTCCAAGAATCTTCTCAAAGGTTCTCGGTGCCCTTCTATCTGTAATCAGAGAGCAGGGTATTGCAGAGTTTCCTTATTTAGACGATATCTTGGTACCAGCTCAGTCTTTTCATTTAGAAGTATCTCACACGAAACAACTAGTGTGGTTTCTTCAAAGGCATGGTTGGAGGATCAATTTACAAACCGTTTCTTGATTCCTCAAACAAGGGTCACCTTTTTAGGTTTCCAGATAGATTCAGTGTCCATGACTCTGTCTTTAACAGACGAGACAAATGAAATTGGTTTTAGCTTGTCTAAACCTTAAGTCTCGATCATTCCCTTCAGTGGCTATGTGCATGGACATTTTAGGTCTCATGACTGCAGCATCGGACGCGATCCCCTTTGCTCGTTTTAATATGAGACCTCTGCATCTTTGCATACTGAATCAATGGTGCAGGGATTATACTCGGATATCACAGCTGATATACTTAAATCCCAACACTCAACTCTCTTTGTCTTGGTGGTTGGACAATCACTGTATTGTTCAAGGGGCCTCCTTTGTTCGTCCTTCCTGGACTGTGATCTCAACGGATGCAAGTCTTACAGGTTGTGGAGCTGTCTGGGGTTCTCTGACAGCACAAGGAGTTTGGAATCCTCAAGGTACGAGGTTACCAATCAATATTTTAGAACTCCGTGCTATTTTAAGAGCTCTTCAGGCTTGGCCTCTATTAAAGAGAGAACTTTTCATTCGTTTTCAGACAGACAATATCACAACTGTGGCATATGTTAATCATCAGGGAGGGACTCAGTCATTTAGCAATGAAAGAAGTATCTCGGATACTTTCTTGGGCAGAGTCCAACTCTTGTCTAATTTCTGCGATTCATATCCCAGGTGTAGACAATTGGGAGCGAAATATCTCTGTAGTCAGACTTTATATCCGGGGGGGGAGTGGTCTCTCCATCCAGATGTGTTTTATCAGATTGTGCAGATGTGGGGTCTTGCAGAAATAGATCTGATGGCCTCTCATCTGAACAAGAAACTTCCCAGATACCTTTCCAGATCCAAGGATCCTCAGGCGGAGATGGTGGATGCTTTAGCAGTTCCTTGGTTTTACTAACCTGCTTACATTTTTCCGCCTCCGGTACTTCTTCCAAGGGTGGTCTCCAAGATCATAATGGAACAATCTCATGTGTTTGTTAGCACCATCATGGCCTCACAGGTTTTGGTATGCAGATATGGTCCGGATGTCCAGTTGCCATCCTTGGCCACTTCCTTTAAGGCCAGACCTTCTGTCTCAAGGACCGTTTTTCCATCAGGATCTCATATCTCTAAATTTGAAGGTATAGAAATTGAACGCTTAGTTCTTAGTCATAGAGGTTTCTCTGACTCAGTGATTAGCACTATTTTACAGGCTTGTAACTCTGTTTCAAGGAAGATTTATTATCGGGTTTGTAAAACCTATATTTCATGGTGTTCCTCTCATAAATTCTCTTGGCATTCTTTTAGAGTTCCTAGGATTTTACAGTTTCTTCAGGATGGTTTGGATAAGGGTTTGTCTGCAAATACTTTGAAAGGACAAATCTCTGCTCTTTCTGTCTTATTTCATAGAAAAATTGCTAAACATTCTGATATTCACTGTTTTGTTCAGACTTTGGTTGTCCCTTTTAAGTATATTTCTCCTCCTTGGAGTCTCAATTTGTTTTTAAGGATTTTGCAGGTTACTCCTTTTGAGCCTATGCATTCTTTGGATATTAAACTACTTTCTTGGAAAGTGTTATTTTTTTTGCTTATCTCTTCTGCTAGAAGAGTTTCTGAGTTGTCGGCTCTCTCTTGTGAGTCTCCTTATCTGATTTTTCCATCAAGATAAAGTTGATTTGCGGACTTCGTTTAAATGTTTGCCTAAAGTTGTGAATTCTAACAACATTACTAGGGAAAATGTTGTTCCTTCCTTGTGTCCTATTCCTAAGAATTCTCTTGAAAGATCTTTACATTCTTTGGATGTGGTAAGAGCTTTGAAATACTATGTTGAGGGGGCGGAGCCAACTTTTGGAGTGGCTGGACGTGCTTAGGTGTAGCTCATAACTCTAAAAACTAATATCAAGGTCTTATCTATAAATATAAACTTCGATTTCAGCTATAAAATCCAAGACCCACTATACTTTATGGAGTTCGTCAGGGATTGAGTGAATTTGCTGAGATCGTGCTCCTAGTGCTTCAGTGGAACCATGTTGTGAGAGGCCTCACAAACCTAAAGCCTACGTATAATACCTTAATTACTGAGATATGCCTTCAATATTGCATTCCCTTCTCAGGGAGCTTGAGCATAAGGTGGTCGAGAGATTTGTTGATCTAATAGCCACGGTCAGAGATACAGGCCTGGAGGGAATGCCTAGACAACCAGTATGGCTGACCTCTGATACAGTAACTGAGATGGATTCTCTTCTCAGTGAACAAGGGCCCCTACCCCATCCTCCAACTGCTTCACAGATTGTAATCAGTACTGACGAGGTGGGGAGTGTTCTAAGACCCACAGCATTACTAAGCCACGGCGGCACCGGAGATTCAGAGCCTGGTTTGACAGATGGATGGAAACTTTTGGAGGCATTACAGTCAGTGGCAGAGCTTCAGCCGACTCTTCTTACTACGGATACCAACGCCACTGTGGAAACATGTGACTTACCTTCGGCTTCTCGCTGGGGATATGCGGCCGGCTCCCCGGCGTGGAGCCTAATCTCTACATTCCTTTCTGCCAACCCTGGATACCAGGCTGTGAAAGATCGGAGCACCCGATACAGCCATGAGGCCCAAATTAGCTCCCCCCACGTTGGGGAATATTTTGGTGAGCTACTCGAGAAATACAAGACTGCCATATATACAAGATGGAACCTGGGACCTCTCTTCTTTGGGGCTTGCAGGGTGGGGGTTGGGTAAATGCAAGATATTAGATGGGTGTTACATTGCTGTGTTGTGGAGACAGATCCTGTGATTGCTTCATGTATACTTTTATAGACAAAATATGAGTGTCAGTATAGCCTTTTGATGACGACTGATAGTCTGAGTACAGCTGGTATATTTGTTATTTTGTATTACCACCGTAGTCTCTGCAGCCAGAAAATGCTTGGTTATAATCTTATAAGCACCTGAGCGAGATCACTATTCTTATCTACTTGCTCTTTATAATATAAAACTATATTGTCCCAGTTGCTAATACCATACTTGGGTAGCATGGCTATAGTCTAGAGCTAACTTGAATTAGTTTCAGAAAATGCAGCTACCATTTCATTTCCATAGTTCTTTATATGTTTATGTATACAACCTGATATACACCTTGTTTTGGAGCTGTGTTGTTCTGTAGGAACTCTTGATTATAGCTTAGCACTAATGACTCTGCAGCTATATTAGGATTGAGGGGGCTTTACTTTTATTAGCTCCGTACTTCCTCTAGTATACCAGTTATAATCAGGCACATCTCTTTTTAAAATGGAAGTTGTTTATGTTGCTGTACGTTCCCGCTTGGTCTAGCATACGAGTACCCTTCCTGGGTCATTACTTATTTTCCTATAGAATTCTATCACACCTCTCAATATGTTTACTCTGTTTAGATGCTCTCATGGGGTAAAGTGTGAGGTTACTTTTGTCAAGAGTACGCCTATATTGAAGTATCATAGAAGCACTCACTACAACCCACAATATAGCTCCCATGTGATATTTAGCCTAATATAGCTTTATTGCTTCAATCTCATTTCATGCCTGTGTATTATGCTGAGGAACTTGTATTAACCGATATACATCCTTGTTCTATTGTTATGTCACATGTTATTTGATACTAATAGGGAGATATCTATAAAGTCCAATCTAAAGCAAGCTGAGTTCTTAATATTGCTTGGTATACTTTCCTTTATAGCACAAACTTTTTATCTCCTAGATCTTCTGGTTAGTATTTATCAGACACTACACCTATGATAGCATCCACCTTCATCCTGATACTCCCAACTTAGTTGAATTCCTCCTTATAAGGAACTCATACAAAGATTATAGCCCACTATCTACAGAGATTGATTATTCTTCACTCCTTGTTCGTAGATATTAGCAGACATCTCAAGCAAGATACAGCCCCATTTATATTCTTGAGGCTTTAAGGCTTTGCACCCGTTAGATTGAAAAAGCTGGCATATTTGGTGTCACTGATTAGATTATTTTATGTATCATTACATCAATATCCCCCCCCCCCCCCATGTGCTATCATGGGCTCCTGATGGGTTACATCCAGCTTCGAATTAGAGTTCTCACGTATTATACTCTTCACTTTTTATATCCCCCTCTTTATTACATCATAGCAAAGAACTCCATGGAGAGCATACAACATAATCTTTAGGTACCTACATAAAGTACTCTTGGCACCATTAAGCTTTTGAGAGCTCTGCACCCCACACCCCATACCTATGTAGTGGTGCTCACCCGCTGAATTATCCCCCCCCCCCATTGTTCGTCAGCTTGTTGACCCAAGTTAGCTAGCAGTAAATCTTGGTGAGGCGTTTCTTCTCAATTACCAGGTTTTAGTTTCCTAATCCGCTATATACCATAGAAGTCATATTTTCATCAAGTTAATAGTTTTGTAAGGGTCATACATGTAGCTTAAAAGCCTTTTACCTTCCCTATATCAAACGGCCATGAAGTGGCCAATATAATAGCTACCTTAATTACCTAGAATATATACTTAAAAGTGAGGTTTCCAAATTTGTTCTTAACAGTATGACTTAAAGGGACAGTTTACTCAAAAATTGTATCCTCTTTAATTTGTTCCCAATGATCCACTTTACCTGCTGGAGTGTATTCAATTGTTTACAAATATTTTCATTGCCCTTATATTGGCATTTGAAATTGTTTATCTAGCCTGTGGTATCCCCACCCATCCTGAAAGTTTTTGGCCTTAAGGCCAAGCTGTGTTAGCACAGCCAGTAGAAGAAATTGCACTCCCAGTGGGTTATAGAAGAGAAAAAGTAATAAAATGTTAATTTTCCATTGTTCTCTCCAAGTATTGGTGATTGGTATATGGGCAGATATAAGATAAAAGGAGCAGGTATATTTACACAATGTGATAAAGTAATGAGATCTGATTATACCTACAAGCTCAGCCCATTTTAATAGGTTGTGGCTTCAAAACACAAAATCAGCAAATTCATATACACAAATAAACCTTAAAAAGCAAATCTCATACATTTTATGCTCTGCAGCTGGTAAAAAAGTAATTGGAAACACATTAAGGGAAAAACAATTTTGTAGTATTGTCAGTATATTTATAAGAATCTTAGCAGTACTCTCCAAACAATATGTGAGTATATGGCAGGGTTATAATTTGATATATTTAACAATCTTTCTTTAAGCTAAACCCACAATCAAATATGCATATACTAATACAATAAAATTAATATAAATACCTGAGTTCTTTTTATTAGTAAATATCTATGAGCATATTGAAATATATATATTTGTAAGAACCAGAATATGAGTCAATATTATATGCGTTTAAAAACTATTTAAAATATGCTATGCAGAGTTCATGCAAATTTATCTTATTCACAGTAAAAATTTCAACCAGTTAATACAATGAGACTTAAAATCTTTAACTACTAGCATCCAAATAATACAACTCAACTAATAGTGCTTAGTAAACAATAGGGCAATATATAGATATATATACTCAGCTATTTAGCTGCAATTGATTCTAATACAATTCTAATTAGGATACTAAAACTACATATATTCTTACTGTAAACCGTTACTTTAAAAATGTCTATTTAAGCTGGAACCAATTCTTAGTTACTTATAATTAAAATCAATTCTAAGATATATATAAATTCTATATTTTGCACAGATGAATTATTTAGCATTCAAGAGACAAACGTATACGTTACATATAGGACTATGAATATAAGCAAAAATACAGACTGCTCTTTAAATCTATCAACTGTAATTATCAACTGTAATTTAAACTGCAGTAACTATGCATATATTTGTGTTAAAATATTAATTGCAACCCTCTTTCTTTTTTATATATATATATATATATATATATATATATATACACGTTACCAAAATGATCAAAATTGATAGTTCAGTTACCAAGAACTCCTTGTTTCATCTCAGAAGACAGATAAGTAAATTTGCAATCAATGAGAAAAGGCAGTCAGCTTGCTCAGAATTAATGTATTTTGAACGCCCAGCAGTAGTTATCATTCAAGTCAGCAATCTCTGTGTCTTTCTCTCTCTCCTGCTTATACTTATATAAGTTTTCATTCATTTATGAAACCATGGGGGTGGCCCTACGAGATCTGACCATCCCATTGGTTAGATGGGATGTCTATTTGGATTGGCCCTCGGTCACCATGGAAACGCATCTTTTAACAGTTAAATCCCTTAACTGTCATACTGGGTTCCGGCCCTCGGGTGGCAGTAGATGCATACAAACAGATTCACCTGAAAATTTCTAACAGTGAAAGAGATTATTTCTTTAAAATATGTAATAACTGCCATAATTTCTTGCATTAATCCCTCACAATATCAATCACAGATGGGGCAGTATCACATCACCTCTCTGATCATTTTGATATGAAACATCATGTGTCTAACATTATATTAAAATAAGTACATTGTTAATTTAATTTTCCCTATTAAACATATTATAATTTATTGCATTAGTAAATTTCTCTTGTTAGCATTTATATTTCATTTAGCCTAACAGAAAATTTATACTTTGATATCAGATACCAATATTTTATAGTCATATCACATCAAAGTGACTATCCATCTCACTATATTTCAAGAGATGTATTTAAAATTTTATAAACATTTAGTGCACAATCATATGATATGACTTATTTCATCCCATGTATCCATCCTGTATGTGTCATCTTTTGGCTCCATCTGGAAAAACAGGAAAGCATGTTATGTATATATTTTAACCATGGTATTATTAAAATTGTTATTTAATCTATAATCATCCTGAATTTATCTCCTATATATATATATATATTCAATGCAGCAATATAATATGTTCCAGTTCAACATATATATACATATATGGGTTATTTGAATTATTTCAAACATACTTGAAACTATTGGCATCATTTCTTTTTCAAAATGTATTTATTTTTATTTATGCCATACAGGGAATTGTAAATGCTAATTTGTTTGATTCCTGCACATAGAAGCTTCACAGGAAACAATTTACACATAGCTGTGAAATGTCTCAATGGTCCCTGTATGACAACTTGGCCCTTGCCCTCCTGCAGTGCTGTTGGCTTCAAAGACTATGGGCTAGATTTATGAAGCCCCTACGGCAGCAAGTTCGCACAAGAACTTGCTCGCCGTGATTTATCAAGCAGCGGTCACCAGACCGCTGCTTGATAATGCTCTTCGCCACCTCTAAACTGGCGAAATTCAATCTCCTCGGTCGAGTCCGACCGAGGAGATTGACAGCTCCTGCCCGCGCATGATTGGCTGTGCGCGGCCAGGGGGCGGGATTGCACGTGAGCGCAAAATTGCGCTCGTGTGCAATGCCGAATGCCTGCGGGTATTTTCGCCCCGCCACAGGCGAGCTGAGGCGTACAGGGGCGCGTATACGTGCCCCTGTACGCCTCAGCTTTAATAAATCTAGCCCTATGTTATCTTAAGCCATAAAAACTCTGTATATAGTTAAGTAAACATGGTCATTGAGTTTTATATTTCCTTTAGGAGAATGTTTGTATGCTTGACACAGCAGGAGGGTGTGCTTCAAAGCTATGCTAACTTTCAATCATGATAAACATGTCTTTATCCAGCTAAAACCATCTGGTAGGGGTTGGAATTTACAGTGGACTAGAATTTGTTGTCAATAGCCTCATGTTCAATTAATCCTGTGGTCTCATCAACCATATACAGTGTATGTGGGAAAAAAAACTATATATATATATATATATATATATATATATATATATATATATATATATATAAAAAGAAACAAAGAACTTGCACTCACTGGGCTTTTTAGTATTAATAGTATTTAGTAATTAGTATTAATATTTACTTATCAAATATGTGACGTTTCGAGGATAATGTATCCCCTTCCTCAGACAGCTTGACGAAACGTCACATATTTGATAAGTAAATATTAATACTAAAAAGCCCAGTGAGTGCAAGTTCTTTGTTTCTTCATATCATTTTTCACTAGCACCCTGGCAGTTGCATTAAAGTGAGAGTGCACATCTTTGCTACAAATATATATATATATATATATATACACATAATTTTCATCATCATATTCATATACTCTGACAGTATACTGTCCCTTTAATAACCTTGTTCTGTTTATCATTGTTTTGTGGTATTAATGTTATGAAAATACCTGTAACATTGGACTGCTCATGTCTGTTAAATATTAACTCTTGTACTACTATCAAATCTCAATAAAAAAGCTATTTGACTGAAATACTATGTTGAGTCTACTAAGGATTTCAGGAAGACTTCTAGTCTATTTGTTGTTTTTTCTGGTTCTAGGAAAGGTCAGAAAGCCTCTGCCATTTCTTTGGCATCTTGGTTAAAGCTTTTGATTCACAAAGCTTATTTGGAGGCGGGACAGTCTCCGTCTCAGAAAATCACAGCTCATTCTACTAGATCAGTCGCCACTTCTTGGGCTTTCAAGAATGAAGCTTCAGTGGATCAGATTTGCAAAGCAGCAACTTGGTCTTCTTTGCATACATTTACTACATTTTACCATTTTGATGTATTTGCTTCTTCTGAAGCAGTCTTTGGTAGAAAAGTTCTTCAGGCAGCTGTCTCAGTTTGATTCTTCTGCTAATGATTTGAGTTTTTTGAAATTTAAAAAAAAAAACAACGTAATGTTTGGATTTAATTTCTCGGCGTAAATGGCTGTTTTTATTTTATCCCTCTCTAGTGACTCTGTGGATTTCGACATCTTGGGTATTATATCCCATACGTCACTAGCTCATGGACTCTTGCTACTTACATGAAAGAAAGCATAATTTATGTAAGAACTTACCTGATAAATTCATTTCTTTCATAGTGGCAAGAGTCCATGAGACCCACCCTATGTTTTGGTGGTTATGCTTTTTTTGTATAAAAGCACATTATTTTTTCTAGTTCCTCTTTCTCCAACATTGGTGTGTCCGGTCCACGGCGTCATCCTTACTTGTGGGAATATTCTCTTCCCCAACAGGAAATGGCAAAGAGCACAGCAAAAGCTGCCCATATAGCCCCTCCTCAGGCTCCGCCCCCCAGTCATTCTCTTTGCTCACTGGGGGGAAGGGCCATGCCCTCCCACAGGATAGGCCTTTTAAGGCTAAGAATAAGTCCAATTTTCGTTCCTTTTCGTAACTTCAGGAACGGACCGTCTCCTAACTCTGCAGCCTCTAGACAAGAGGGTAACGCTTCCCAGGCTAAGCCAGCTTGGAAACCAATGCAAGGCTGGAACAAGGGTAAACAGGCCAAGAAGCCTGCTGCTGCTACCAAGACAGCATCAAGGGGTAGCCCCCGATCCGGGACCGGATCTAGTAGGGGGCAGACTCTCTCTCTTTGCTCAGGCTTGGGCAAGAGATGTTCCGGATCCCTGGGCACTAGAAATAGTCTCTCAGGGTTATCTTCTAGAATTCAAGGAACTTCCTCCAAGGGGAAGGTTCCACATGTCTCGCTTATCTTCAGACCAGATAAAGAGACAGGCATTCTTACATTGTGTAGGAGACCTGTTAAAGATGGGAGTGATACACCCAGTTCCAACAGCGGAACAAGGTCAGGGGTTTTACTCAAACCTGTTTGTAGTTCTCAAAAAAGAAGGAACTTTCAGACCAATTCTGGATTTAAAAATTCTAAACAAATTCCTCAGAGTTCCATCGATCAAAATGGAAACCATTCGAACAATTTTACCGACAATCCAGGAGGGTCAATATATGACTACCGTGGATTTAAAGGATGCGTACCTGCATATTCCTATCCACAAAGATCATCATCAGTTCCTAAGGTTCGCCTTTCTGGACAAACATTACCAGTTCGTGGCTCTTCCGTTCGGTTTAGCCACTGCTCCCAGAATTTTCACAAAGGTGCTAGGGTCCCTTCTAGCGGTTCTAAGACCGAGGGGCATTGCAGTTGCACCTTATCTAGACGACATTCTAATTCAAGCGTCGTCTCTTTCCAAGGCAAAGGCTCATACAGACATTGTTCTAGCCTTTCTCAGATCTCACGGGTGGAAGGTGAACGTAGGAAAGAGTTCCCTGTCTCCGTCAACAAGAGTTCCCTTTTTGGGAACAATAATAGATTCTTTAGAAATGAAGATCTTCCTGACAGAGGTCAGAAAGTCAAAGCTTCTAAACGCTTGTCAAGTTCTTCACTCTATTCTGCAGCCTTCCATAGCTCAGTGCATGGAAGTAGTAGGGTTGATGGTTGCAGCAATGGACATAGTTCCTTTTGCTCGAATTCATCTAAGACCATTACAACTGTGCATGCTCAATCAGTGGAATGGGGACTATGCAGACTTGTCTCCCCAGATTCAAGTAGACAAGGTAACCAGAGAATCACTCCGTTGGTGGATGACTCAGAATCACCTGTCCCAGGGAATGAGTTTCCGCAGACCAGAGTGGATCATTGTCACGACCGACGCCAGTCTATTAGGCTGGGGCGCGGTCTGGGACTCCCTGAAAGCTCAGGGTCTATGGTCTCGGGAGGAGTCCCTTCTTCCGATAAACATCCTGGAACTGAGAGCGATATTCAATGCGCTCCAGGCTTGGCCTCAACTAGCGAAGGCCGGATTCATAAGATTCCAGTCGGACAACATGACGACTGTAGCTTACATCAACCATCAGGGAGGAACAAAGAGTTCCTTGGTGATGAGAGAGGTATCCAAGATCATCAAATGGGCGGAGGATCACTCCTGCCACCTATCTGCGATTCACATCCCAGGCGTAGACAACTGGGAGGCGGATTTTTTGAGTCGTCAGACTTTCCATCCGGGGGAGTGGGAACTCCACCCGGAGGTCTTTGCCCAGTTAACTCAATTATGGGGCATTCCAGACATGGATCTGATGGCGTCTCGTCAGAACTTCAAGGTTCCTTGCTACGGGTCCAGATCCAGGGATCCCAAGGCGACTCTAGTGGATGCATTAGTGGCGCCTTGGTCGTTCAACCTAGCTTATGTGTTTCCACCGTTTCCTCTCCTTCCCAGGCTCGTAGCCAGGATCAAACAGGAGAAGGCATCAGTGATTCTGATAGCTCCTGCGTGGCCACGCAGGACTTGGTATGCAGACCTGGTGAATATGTCATCGGCTCCACCATGGAAGCTACCTTTGAGACAGGATCTTCTAGTACAAGGTTCATTCGAACATCCAAATCTAGTTTCTCTGCAGCTGACTGCTTGGAAATTGAACGCTTTATTTTATCCAAGCGTGGGTTTTCAAATTCATTGATAGATACTCTGGTCCAAGCCAGAAAACCTGTGACTAGAAAGATTTACCATAAAATATCGAAAAAATATATCTGTTGGTGTGAATCCAAGGGATTCTCCTGGAGTAAAATTAAAATTCCTAAGATTCTTTCCTTTCTCCAAGAGGGTTTGGATAAAGGGTTGTCAGCGAGTTCTCTAAAAGGACAGATTTCTGCTTTATCTGTTTTGTTACACAAACGCCTGGCAGCTGTGCCAGATGTACAAGCTTTTGTACAGGCTTTGGTCAGAATCAAGCCTGTTTACAGACCCATGACTCCTCCTTGGAGTCTAAATTTAGTTCTTTCAGTTCTTCAAGGGGTTCCGTTTGAACCTTTACATTCCATAGATATCAAGTTACTATCTTGGAAAGTTCTGTTTTTGGTTGCTATTTCTTCTGCTAGAAGAGTTTCTGAATTATCTGCTTTGCAGTGTGATCCACCCTATCTGGTGTTCCATTCAGTAAGGTCGTTTTGCGTACCAAGCCTGGTTTTCTTCCAAAAGTTGTTTCCAACAAGAATATTAACCAGGAAATAGTTGTTCCTTCTCTGTGTCCGAACCCAGTTTCAAAGAAGGAACGTTTGTTACACAATTTAGATGTAGTCCGTGCTTTAAAGTTCTATTTAGAAGCAACAAAGGATTTTAGACAAACCTCATCTTTGTTTGTCGTTTACTCTGGTAAGAGGAGAGGACAAAAGCTACTGCTACCTCTCTTTCTTTCTGGCTGAAAAGCATTATCCGATTGGCTTATGAGACTGCCGGACGGCAGCCTCCTGAACGAATCACAGCTCACTCCACTAGGGCTGTGGCTTCCACTTGGGCCTTCAAGAATGAGGCTTCTGTTGATCAGATATGTAAGGCAGCGACTTGGTCTTCTCTGCACACTTTTGCCAAATTTTACAAATTTGATACCTATGCTTCTTCGGAGGCTATTTTTGGGAGAAAGGTTTTGCAAGCCGTGGTGCCTTCTGTTTAGGTAACCTGATTTGCTCCCTCCCTTCATCCGTGTCCTAAAGCTTTGGTATTGGTTCCCACAAGTAAGGATGACGCCGTGGACCGGACACACCAATGTTGGAGAAAACAGAATTTATGCTTACCTGATAAATTTCTTTCTCCAACGGTGTGTCCGGTCCACGGCCCGCCCTGGTTTTTTAATCAGGCTTGAAAAATTTCTTTCTCTATACATTACAGTCACCACGGCACCCTATAGTTTCTCCTTTTTTTCTCCTAACCGTCGGTCGAATGACTGGGGGGCGGAGCCTGAGGAGGGGCTATATGGGCAGCTTTTGCTGTGCTCTTTGCCATTTCCTGTTGGGGAAGAGAATATTCCCACAAGTAAGGATGACGCCATGGACCGGACACACCGTTGGAGAAAGAAATTTATCAGGTAAGCATAAATTCTGTTTTTTTGTATGCTTTTTACTCCTTTTTACACCTTAATACTTGGCTACATGTTAAACTAAGGTATGAGTGTGGTGGGAGGTGTATTTATAGGCATTTTGAGGTTTGGGAAACTTTGCCCCCTCCTGGTAGGATTGTATATCCCATTCGTCACTAACTCATGGACTCTTGCCACTATGAAAGAAATTAATTTATCAGGTAAGTTATGTTTTTTACAGTTAATGGTTCCCATTTGTTCATACCGCTCCTCCTCCCGGCAATGATCTACACTTTTTTTTCCCAGTGACATTTTTTCATCCGGCCAATCGATTTTCTGGCCTTTAGGTGGCCAAGTCCTTACACAGCACACCCTTTGGATCAGTTGTGCTTCTTTTTTACTATGGATCCCTGACTCCGCCCCCTAAAGGGCAGAAAATCAATTGGCCGGATGAAGAAATGTCACTGAAAAACAAAAGTGTAGATAGTTGCCGGGAGGAGAGGCGGTATGAATAAATCTGAGCTATTAGCTGTAAAAGCACTTTTATTTTGAAGAGAAAAAAAATCGTGCATGAAAGTGGGGTTGGATTTATATCATAGTTACTCTAAATTTGGCCCAAAACGATAAAGATTACCATCACTTTAAGGTTACTGGGAGAGGAGGTGTGAGTAGCTTTGGTTGGGTTGCAGTCAGCAATGGGAGTTGCCTTGAATGTGGGTTTAATCGTTTTGGGTTACTGAGATGGGAGGTGTGAGTAACTTGGATTGGGTTGCGGGATGAGTAGTGGAATTTTCCCAGGTTGTAAGTTGAGTAATTTGGGTTTAGTGGAAGAGGAGGTGTAAGTAGTTTGGCTTAGGTTGCAGGATTTGCCAGATTGTGAGTTAAGTAGTTTTGGTTTAGTGGGACAGTAGATATGAGTAAGTTGTTTTGCAGGATGAGCAGCAAGATTGTCCTAGGTTTTGGGTTGAGTAGTTTGTGGTTACTGGGACAGGAGGTGTTAGCAGGTTGGTTTAGGATGTGGAATGAGCAAAGGGCATTTTCCCAGGTTGTAAGTTAAGTAATTTGGGGTTAGTGGAAGAGGAGGTTTAAATAGCTTGGGTTGGGTGGCAGGATGAGCAGAGGGGATTTTTTGATTTAGCGCATTGTCAATTTGTTGTCTTCCTAGGTGTTTTGCTGTCGGGAGTAAGGACATGTCCACCTGGGTGTTTGGTGCTGAGCGCTGGAAGAATCTGATTTATTACTCTTTGGGGGGACACAAGGACGCCATTGTGTCATGTTTCTTCCAGGAGGACAGTCTGGATGTGAGTGTGGTAGGGCCGTTGCTAAAGGGTAAAATGTAAATCCTTAATGTTAACCCTCTATATGTTATACTGTGTCCCTCAGCTCTACACACTTAGTGCGGATGCCAACCTCTGTGTGTGGCAATGTGACACAGAGCTGTCTCAGCTGTTGCCTAGGGATCCAAATGAGAAGTCAAAGCAACAGGAAAACCCAGAGAGAGAAGAAACTGGAGTTGAGGAGATCAGGGGCTCAGCCAATCCTGCACCAGAGGAGAAAGTTGGCAGAGTACGGTACACAAAGAGCACCAGGTACAGTAACTATAAATGTCATCCTTGTCTAAGTTATAGTCAAGTGTTTTGGGGGTTTTTCCCCTGCAGTTCTGGGTTGTCAGTCTTCCCCCAAACCAAAACCCACTTCCTGCCACTCCCCCAGTTCTGTAAATCCAAACCTACTATCTGCCTCTCCCCCAGTGCTGTGAGCCAATCCTATCGTCTGCCTCTCCCCCAGTGCTGTGAGCCAATCCTATCGTCTGCCTCTCCCCCAGTGCTGTGAGCTAATCCTATCGTCTGCCTCTCCCCCAGTGCTGCGAGCCAATCCCACTGTCTGCCTCTCCCCCAATGCTGCAAGCCAATCCTACCGTCTGCCTCTCCCCCAATGCTGCAAGCCAATCCTACCGTCTGCCTCTCCCATAGGACTGTGAGCCAATCCTACCATCTGCCTCTCCCCCAGGGCTGTAAACCAAAACCCACTATCTGCTCCTCCCCAGGGCTGTGAGCCAATCCTACCATCTGCCTCACCCCCAGTGCTGTGAGCCAATCCTACCATCTACCTCTCACCCAGTGCTGTGAACCAAAACCCACTGCCTGCCTCTCCCCCAGGGCAGTGAACCAAAACCCACTGCCTGCCCCTCCCCCAGGGCTGTGAGCCAATCCTACCTTCTGCCCCTCTCCAAGGCCAGTGAGCCAATCCTACCGTCTGCCCCAGTGCTGTGAGCACATCCTACTGTCTGCCCCACCCCCAGTGCTGTGAGCTAATCCTTCCATCTGCCCCATCCCCAGTGCTGTGAGCCAATCCTACAATCTGCCCCATCCCCAGTGCTGTTAGCCAATCCTACCATCTGCCCCTCCCCCAGGGCTGTGAGACAATCCTATCGCCTGCCCCTCCCCCAGGGCTGTGAACCAATCCTACCGTCTGCCCCAGTGCTGTGAGACAATCATACCGTCTGCCCCAGTGCTGTGAGCCAATCCTACCTTCTGCACCTCCCCAAGGGCTGTGAGCCAATCCTACTGTTTGCCCAATGGCTGTGAGCCAATCCTACCGTCTGCCCAAGGGCTGTGAGCCAATCCTACCGTCTGCCCAAGGGCTGTGAGCCAATCCTACCGTCTGCCCAAGGGCTGTGAGCCAATCCTACCGTCTGCCCAAGGGCTGTGAGCCAATCCTACCGTCTGCCCAAGGGCTGTGAGCCAATCCTATTGTCTGCCCAAGGGCTGTGAGCCAATCCTATTGTCTGCCCAAGGGCTGTGAGCCAATCCTACCGTCTGCCCAAGGGCTGTGAGCCAATCCTACCGTCTGCCCAAGGGCTGTGAGCCAATCCTACCGTCTGCCCAAGGGCTGTGAGCCAATCCTACCGTCTGCCCATGGGCTGTGAGCCAATCCTACCGTCTGCCCAAGGGCTGTGAGCCAATCCTGCCGTCTGCCCAAGGGCTGTGAGCCAATCCTGCCGTCTGCCCAAGGGCTGTGAGCCAATCCTGCCGTCTGCCCAAGGGCTGTGAGCCAATCCTGCCGTCTGCCCAAGGGCTGTGAGCCAATCCTGCCGTCTGCCCAAGGGCTGTGAGCCAATCCTGCCGTCTGCCCAAGGGCTGTGAGCCAATCCTGCCGTCTGCCCAAGGGCTGTGAGCCAATCCTGCCGTCTGCCCAAGGGCTGTGAGCCAATCCTGCCGTCTGCCCCAGGGCTGTGAGCCAATCCTGCCGTCTGCCCCAGGGCTGTGAGCCAATCCTGCCGTCTGCCCCAGGGCTGTAAACCAATCCTACCGCCTGCCTCTCCCCCAGGGCTGTGAGCCAATCCTACTGTCTGCCCCTCCCCCAGGGTTCTGATCCAGTTCTACCTTCTGCTACTCTTGATATTCTCCGTACATCTTTTCCGCTGACATTACTTTCTTTCTCTCAGGCACTTTTTTAACAAGGAGGGCGATTTCACCACTCTCACCTCTTCTGCGTTTCATAAGAAGCTTCATCTCCTGGTTACTGGATTCTCCTCAGGGATGTTTCATATTCATGAGCTGCCTGACCTCAGCCTGATCCACTCACTCAGGTATATGGGGGGACTTGAGGAATATTCCACTGCTGTATGGGGTGAGTAGCTCATCGTGTGACTTTACCCTGTCTTAGTATTTCAGATCAGAGAGTTTCTGCTATCAGCATTAACAGTAGCGGGGACTGGATTGCATTCGGCTGCACCGGTAATGACTGCTCACGGTCTCCCTAGCTTCCTCTTGGTTATTCTGTAGCCGTCATCCCTTGCAGTATCCTTACACTGTTATACTCCTATACTCCCTTTTTCTTTCTGATTGTGTATTCTTGTTATCTTCTCCCATTAATGTCAGCATAATTCTTCTCTGCTGTCTACATGTTGGGAACTTATGCAGATCACCTACTACGTTATGATGCCCCTCCTGACCTGTTTATTTTTTGCACAGGTCTGGGGCAGTTGCTGGTTTGGGAATGGCAGAGCGAGTCTTATGTGCTGAAACAACAGGGACACTTCAACAATATGGTGGCGCTGAGCTATTCTCCAGATGGGCAGCACATTGTGACAGGAGGAGATGATGGGAAGGTGAGATGGGATTTGAGTAGGACCTGATTGTCTGAAGTGAATTTTATTGGTGTCATTTATTTTAGGAAGCAATGTAGGATGATTGTTTACTGAATATATAGGTTCAGTGTCGGTTTCCATCTCTGCAGGTGAAAGTTTGGGACACGAGCAGCGGGTTTTGCTTTGTGACATTTACGGATCATACAAGCAGTGTCACTGCTGTCACCTTTACCAGCACTGGGCAGGTCGTACTCAGCGCCTCCTTAGATGGAACCGTGAGAGCGTTTAGTCTACATAGGTATGAGCGGTGCTTGTATTGAGCATTAATGTAGGGTGACTGGTGTTGAGAAGCAGCCTCCATGTCTGATCTATAATTTTGTAAAACAATTAAACTCGATTCTTGTTTCTTCAGATATCGTAATTTCCGCACGTTTACATCCCCACGCCCGTCCCAGTTCTCCTGTCTGGCGGTGGACAGCAGTGGTGACATAGTGTGTGCAGGTGCACGGGATTCCTTTGAGGTGTATGTGTGGAGCATGCAGACAGGGAGACTTCTGGATGTGAGTACCCACATCTGCTACCTTCCTTTCTGCTACTGAATTCCTCTGTCTCTGCCTTCTCTGTAGTCAGATAAAAGTAGAAAAGACAACGCAGCGCTGAGATCTGATACACAAAGCTGCTGTAAAGAGGAAGGTTTCCCCACAAAACCTTAACAATGATAGTACAGGAAAATGACAATATCTGCAGATTGGTAATAGATTACAGCTGCGCTGCCCTATAGTAGCTTAATGTGTAAAAAAAGGGCTTATTGTAAAGACCCTATATAGGTAAAATATATTATGTTAGTTTAAAAAGTACAAAGCACTGTGCACAGTAATAATAAAAACACAATACTGCACATCAGAAAGCATAAATAGCACAAAGCACTGTGCACAGTAATAATAAAAACACAATACTGCACATCAGAAAGCATAAATAGCACAAAGCACTGTGCACAGTAATAATAAAAACACAATACTGCACATCAGAAAGCATAAATAGCACAAAGCACTGTGCACAGTAATAATAAAAACACAATACTGCACATCAGAAACCATAAATAGCACAAATCACTGCACAGTAATAATAAAAACACAATACTGCACATCAGAAACCATAAATAGCACAAATCACTGTGCACAGTAATAATAAAAACACAATACTGCACATCAGAAAGCATAAATAGCACAAATCACTGTGCACAGTAATAATAAAAACACAATACTGCACATCAGAAAGCATAAATAGCACAAATCACTGTGCACAGTAATAATAAAAACACAATACTGCACATCAGAAAGCATAAATAGCACAAATCACTGCACAGTAATAATAAAAACACAATACTGCACATCAGAAAGCATAAATAGCACAAATCACACTGCACAGTAATAATAAAAACACAATACTGCACATCAGAAAGCATAAATAGCACAAATCACTGTGCACAGTAATAATAAAAACACAATACTGCACATCAGAAAGCATAAATAGCACAAAGCACTGTGCACAGTAATAATAAAAACACAATACGGCACATCAGAAAGCATAAATAGCACAAATCACTGCACAGTAATAATAAAAACACAATACTGCACATCAGAAAGCATAAATAGCACAAAGCACTGTGCACAGTAATAATAAAAACACAATATTGCACATCAGAAAGCATAAATAGCACAAATCACACTGCACAGTAATAATAAAAACACAATATTGCACATCAGAAAGCATAAATAGCACAAATCACACTGCACAGTAATAATAAAAACACAATATTGCACATCAGAAAGCATAAATAGCACAAAGCACTGTGCACAGTAATAATAAAAACACAATACTGCACATCAGAAAGCATAAATAGCACAAATCACACTGCACAGTAATAATAAAAACACAATACTGCACATCAGACAGCATAAATAGCACAAAGCACTGTGCACAGTAATAATAAAAACACAATACTGCACATCAGACAGCATAAATAGCACAAAGCACTGTGCACAGTAATAATAAAAATACAATACGGCACATCAGAAAGCATAAATAGCACAAATCACTGTGCACAGTAATAATAAAAACACAATACTGCACATCAGAAAGCATAAACAGCACAAATCACACTGCACAGTAATAATAAAAACACAATACTGCACATCAGAAAGCATAAATAGCACAAATCACTGCACAGTAATAATAAAAACACAATACTGCACATCAGAAAGCATAAATAGCACAAATCACTGCACAGTAATAATAAAAACACAATACTGCACATCAGAAAGCATAAATAGCACAAATCACACTGCACAGTAATAAAAAAAACACAATACTGCACATCAGAAAGCATAAATAGCACAAATCACTGCACAGTAATAATAAAAACACAATACTGCACATCAGAAAGCATAAATAGCACAAATCACTGCACAGTAATAATAAAAACACAATACTGCACATCAGAAAGCATAAATAGCACAAATCACTGCACAGTAATAATAAAAACACAATACTGCACATCAGAAAGCATAAATAGCACAAAGCACTGTGCACAGTAATAATAAAAACACAATACTGCACATCAGAAAGCATAAATAGCACAAATCACTGTGCACAGTAATAATAAAAACACAATACTGCACATCAGAAAGCATAAATAGCACAAAGCACTGTGCACAGTAATAATAAAAACACAATACTGCACATCAGAAAGCATAAATAGCACAAATCACTGCACAGTAATAATAAAAACACAATACTGCACATCAGAAAGCATAAATAGCACAAAGCACTGCACAGTAATAATAAAAACACAATACTGCACATCAGAAAGCATAAATAGCACAAAGCACTGCACAGTAATAATAAAAACACAATACTGCACATCAGAAAGCATAAATAGCACAAATCACTGCACAGTAATAATAAAAACACAATACGGCACATCAGAAAGCATAAATAGCACAAAGCACTGTGTACAGTAATAATAAAAACACAATACTGCACATCAGAAAGCATAAATAGCACAAATCACTGCACAGTAATAATAAAAACACAATACTGCACATCAGAAAGCATAAATAGCACAAATCACTGCACAGTAATAATAAAAACACAATACTGCACATCAGAAAGCATAAATAGCACAAAGCACTGCACAGTAATAATAAAAACACAATACTGCACATCAGAAAGCATAAATAGCACAAATCACTGCACAGTAATAATAAAAACACAATACGGCACATCAGAAAGCATAAATAGCACAAAGCACTGTGTACAGTAATAATAAAAACACAATACTGCACATCAGAAAGCATAAATAGCACAAATCACTGCACAGTAATAATAAAAACACAATACTGCACATCAGAAAGCATAAATAGCACAAAGCACTGTGCACAGTAATAATAAAAACACAATACTGCACATCAGAAAGCATAAATAGCACAAAGCACTGTGCACAGTAATAATAAAAACACAATACTGCACATCAGAAAGCATAAATAGCACAAAGCACTGTGCACAGTAATAATAAAAACACAATAATGCACATCAGAAAGCATAAATAGCACAAAGCACTGTGCACAGTAATAATAAAAACACAATACTGCACATCAGAAAGCATAAATAGCACAAAGCACTGTGCACAGTAATAATAAAAACACAATACTGCACATCAGAAAGCATAAATAGCACAAATCACTGCACAGTAATAAAAAAAACACAATACTGCACATCAGAAAGCATAAATAGCACAAATCACTGTGCACAGTAATAATAAAAACACAATACTGCACATCAGAAAGCATAAATAGCACAAAGCACTGTGCACAGTAATAATAAAAACACAATACTGCACATCAGAAAGCATAAATAGCACAAAGCACTGTGCACAGTAATAATAAAAACACAATACTGCACATCAGAAAGCATAAATAGCACAAATCACTGCACAGTAATAATAAAAACACAATACTGCACATCAGAAAGCATAAATAGCACAAATCACTGTGCACAGTAATAATAAAAACACAATACTGCACATCAGAAAGCATAAATAGCACAAATCACTGCACAGTAATAATAAAAACACAATACTGCACATCAGAAAGCATAAATAGCACAAATCACTGTGCACAGTAATAATAAAAACACAATACTGCACATCAGAAAGCATAAATAGCACAAATCACTGTGCACAGTAATAATAAAAACACAATACTGCACATCAGAAAGCATAAATAGCACAAAGCACTGTGCACAGTAATAATAAAAACACAATACTGCACATCAGAAAGCATAAATAGCACAAATCACTGCACAGTAATAATAAAAACACAATACTGCACATCAGAAAGCATAAATAGCACAAATCACTTCACAGTAATAATAAAAACACAATACTGCACATCAGAAAGCATAAATAGCACAAAGCACTGCACAGTAATAATAAAAACACAATACTGCACATCAGAAAGCATAAATAGCACAAAGCACTGTGCACAGTAATAATAAAAACACAATACTGCACATCAGAAAGCATAAATAGCACAAATCACTGCACAGTAATAATAAAAACACAATACTGCACATCAGAAAGCATAAATAGCACAAATCACTGTGCACAGTAATAATAAAAACACAATACTGCACATCAGAAAGCATAAATAGCACAAATCACTGCACAGTAATAATAAAAACACAATACTGCACATCAGAAAGCATAAATAGCACAAAGCACTGTGCACAGTAATAATAAAAACACAATACTGCACATCAGAAAGCATAAATAGCACAAATCACTGTGCACAGTAATAATAAAAACACAATACTGCACATCAGAAAGCATAAATAGCACAAATCACTGTGCACAGTAATAATAAAAACACAATACTGCACATCAGAAAGCATAAATAGCACAAATCACTGTGCACAGTAATAATAAAAACACAATACTGCACATCAGAAAGCATAAATAGCACAAATCACTGTGCACAGTAATAATAAAAACACAATACTGCACATCAGAAAGCATAAATAGCACAAATCACTGTGCACAGTAATAATAAAAACACAATACTGCACATCAGAAAGCATAAATAGCACAAATCACTGCACAGTAATAATAAAAACACAATACTGCACATCAGAAAGCATAAATAGCACAAATCACTGCACAGTAATAAAAAAAACACAATACTGCACATCAGAAAGCATAAATAGCACAAATCACTGTGTACAGTAATAATAAAAACACAATACTGCACATCAGAAAGCATAAATAGCACAAAGCACTGTGCACAGTAATAATAAAAACACAATACTGCACATCAGAAAGCATAAATAGCACAAAGCACTGTGCACAGTAATAATAAAAACACAATACTGCACATCAGACAGCATAAATAGCACAAAGCACTGTGCACAGTAATAATAAAAACACAATACTGCACATCAGCAAGCATAAATAGCACAAATCACTGTGCACAGTAATAATAAAAACACAATACTGCACATCAGAAAGCATAAATAGCACAAATCACTGTGCACAGTAATAATAAAAACACAATACTGCACATCAGAAAGCATAAATAGCACAAAGCACTGTGCACAGTAATAATAAAAACACAATACTGCACATCAGAAAGCATAAATAGCACAAATCACACTGCACAGTAATAATAAAAACACAATACTGCACATCAGAAAGCATAAATAGCACAAAGCACTGTGCACAGTAATAATAAAAACACAATACTGCACATCAGAAAGCATAAATAGCACAAATCACTGCACAGTAATAATAAAAACACAATACCGCACATCAGAAAGCATAAATAGCACAAAGCACTGTGCACAGTAATAATAAAAACACAATACTGCACATCAGAAAGCATAAATAGCACAAATCACTGTGCACAGTAATAATAAAAACACAATACTGCACATCAGAAAGCATAAATAGCACAAAGCACTGTGCACAGTAATAATAAAAACACAATACTGCACATCAGAAAGCATAAACAGCACAAATCACACTGCACAGTAATAATAAAAACACAATACTGCACATCAGAAAGCATAAATAGCACAAAGCACTGTGCACAGTAATAATAAAAACACAATACTGCACATCAGAAAGCATAAATAGCACAAATCACTGCACAGTAATAATAAAAACACAATACTGCACATCAGAAAGCATAAATAGCACAAAGCACTGTGCACAGTAATAATAAAAACACAATACTGCACATCAGAAAGCATAAATAGCACAAATCACTGTGCACAGTAATAATAAAAACACAATACTGCACATCAGAAAGCATAAATAGCACAAAGCACTGTGCACAGTAATAATAAAAACACAATACTGCACATCAGAAAGCATAAATAGCACAAATCACTGCACAGTAATAATAAAAACACAATACTGCACATCAGAAAGCATAAATAGCACAAATCACTGCACAGTAATAATAAAAACACAATACTGCACATCAGAAAGCATAAATAGCACAAATCACTTCACAGTAATAATAAAAACACAATACTGCACATCAGAAAGCATAAATAGCACAAAGCACTGTGCACAGTAATAATAAAAACACAATACTGCACATCAGAAAGCATAAATAGCACAAATCACTGTGCACAGTAATAATAAAAACACAATACTGCACATCAGAAAGCATAAATAGCACAAATCACTTCACAGTAATAATAAAAACACAATACTGCACATCAGAAAGCATAAATAGCACAAAGCACTGTGCACAGTAATAATAAAAACACAATACTGCACATCAGAAAGCATAAATAGCACAAATCACTGTGCACAGTAATAATAAAAACACAATACTGCACATCAGAAAGCATAAATAGCACAAATCACTGTGCACAGTAATAATAAAAACACAATACTGCACATCAGAAAGCATAAACAGCACAAATCACACTGCACAGTAATAATAAAAACACAATATTGCACATCAGAAAGCATAAATAGCACAAAGCACTGTGCACAGTAATAATAAAAACACAATACTGCACATCAGACAGCATAAATAGCACAAAGCACTGTGCACAGTAATAATAAAAACACAATACTGCACATCAGACAGCATAAATAGCACAAATCACTGTGCACAGTAATAATAAAAACACAATACTGCACATCAGACAGCATAAATAGCACAAAGCACTGTGCACAGTAATAATAAAAACACAATACTGCACATCAGAAAGCATAAATAGCACAAAGCACTGTGCACAGTAATAATAAAAACACAATACTGCACATCAGAAAGCATAAATAGCACAAAGCACTGTGCACAGTAATAATAAAAACACAATACTGCACATCAGAAAGCATAAATAGCACAAAGCACTGTGCACAGTAATAATAAAAACACAATACTGCACATCAGAAAGCATAAATAGCACAAATCACTGTGCACAGTAATAATAAAAACACAATACTGCACATCAGAAAGCATAAATAGCACAAATCACACTGCACAGTAATAATAAAAACACAATATTGCACATCAGAAAGCATAAATAGCACAAAGCACTGTGCACAGTAATAATAAAAACACAATACGGCACATCAGACAGCATAAATAGCACAAAGCACTGTGCACAGTAATAATAAAAACACAATACTGCACATCAGACAGCATAAATAGCACAAAGCACTGTGCACAGTAATAATAAAAACACAATACGGCACATCAGAAAGCATAAATAGCACAAATCACTGTGCACAGTAATAATAAAAACACAATACTGCACATCAGAAAGCATAAATAGCACAAAGCACAAACTCATTAATGTCTGGACCTACAAGATATATGTAACAGTGTAGCATTAGTTTGCAAAGCAAAAGTCTGTTTTTTGTTATAACAGAGAGAGTCTTATATTAGCTGTTAGGAGTTCGTTAGTTCGTTGTATATAAACGCCTGGTTAAGCAGTTTCGTCTTTAGCCAATGTTAGAAGTTGTAAAGCTGCAGAGGTGGACGAGAGAAAGGACAGGGGAAATCCTTTAAAGCATATAAAATTCAAAACCGCAAGGTGTACATTTATGCTTGCACCGGATGCCGTATGTTGTCCTCCTGAGATTGTATCAGAACCTCGGATCCACTGTTTTCCCTCTTGGTCTCTATAGTGTTGGCGGTTTGGAAAGTGCCGCTCCTAAACTGAGTTCAGTGAACTCCTGCGGCGTCGATTTCCTGAAGACTACAGATGATTCAGTGTCTCACGAATAGAGCTACGGATGCCTGGAAGTCTCATAAATAGAGCAAAGCGTTTCGGATGCATACAGCCTTTGTCAAGCTCGATATTCATTATGCCTAAGGACTGGGGTTTTATACCTTACAATTAAAGCGGTATACCTTGCAAATGATAACATATAAAGGGGACATATAAATTCACATCAAAGTGTGTTCTCTCTTAATAATTAAAGCCCTTACAAAAGCCATCACACACTCTGATTTAGGATATAAGAGAAAAATATATAACAAATATAATAAAATGTTTAATACAATTAAAAAATGCCAAAAGTTTAAAAAAAAAATCAAAAATTTAAAAATAGAGCCAGAATATAATTTATTAGAGCAAATGCCAAAAAAAATAAAAAAATTAAAAATGGTTGTTTATAGGATTCTTAGGATAATTTATTTGAGCAAATCTGCAATATAAATAGATTTGTCTATAGGAGTCATACTAAATTTAGATTTCACAATGAAAATAAAATGTTTAAGTTTGTATCCCTATTGAACCTAGGTTTATTTTTTCTTTTAAAGTCTATTTTTCAAAACTAGGTCTTCAGTGTAGTTGATTGACATTTAGATTTAAAGAGATATTTTTATTTTAAATAATTTAAATATACTCCAGATTCCTATATTTTCTTCTCTGCAGTCACCCACATTCTCCTCTTCCCAGTTCTCTCTGCTTTTGTCCCCTTCATCCCGTGTTGTCATTAAACCACAGCAGTATAACATCTCATCTTATGTTCTCAGATTTTGGCCGGGCATGAAGGGCCAGTTAGCAGTGTGGCGTTTAACCCCTGGCGTTCTTTGCTAGCCACAGCATCTTGGGATAAGACGGTCAGGCTGTGGGACATGGCAGACAGCTGGAGAACAACAGAGACATTGGGCATAGGCTCAGAGGGTAAGAGTTTTAACGCTGTTCAGCAGCTTTTAGAGAACCTATACAGGTTCTGGGTAAGTGCTCTGGGCTCTCTAGAAATAGAAACATGAGAGAAGTGTAGCATATGAAGTCGAGGGGCCAGTGGTCTGCGAGGGGCTTTCTGACATTGTGTGGGTGGGTGATATTCCCTCGAATGGCTGGTCTCTGGATTTTCCAGTTATTTAGGTGCTCTGATTACAGACGGTTTTGTATTATTTATTGGAGTATGGTCTGCCTTAACTGCCCTTTTATTGGGGTCCACTAAGACTTTCCTGTAAGGATGAGGTCCGATATTTAATAATACTTTTGAAAGAACTTACTCCAGCCTTGACAAATGTATTAAAAGCAGACATTTATTGTGCCATGGTCCAAAGTTTCAGACATGTCTAAGGACCGGACAAAGGTCTGAAACGCTGTTGCTGCACTTTGGACTATGGAACAATAAAGGTCTGCTTTTAATACATTTGTCAAGGCTGGAGTAACAAGCTTGTGTTTGTGTGAGGGGCTGGCTGAGCCTGCACTACGTGCCTGACTACTGACTGGTTACTGTTCCCTATCTGATTTAATAATACGTTGTCTGTTACTTGCTTGGTGCTCTGTTTCTGCATCATTTTGTCTGTGTATTTTTTGGCTCTTTTGCTATCTCTGTCTTAATCCTTCCCCCCTCAGCACTGGTGGTGACATTCAGGCCTGATGGGAAGCAGTTGGCTGTGGCTTCACTGAATGGCCAGATTACACTTTGGGATCCTGAGAAGGGGAACCAGACTGGATCAATTGAGGGTAGACATGATCTTCAGCTTGGACGCAAGGACCTGGACAAAGTAACTGCTAAACACTCGTCTAAGGGCAAGTGAGTGATTTGCTTTTATTAGTTTCTCCCTTTGTTCCTTGGGGTTTTAGGTTATCCTTCTGTGTATAAATGCCACCCTCCATGCATCAGTCAGATGCCCATACTCCTATATGTCGTCCTTAATCAGTTGTATGCCAATGCGTGCACCTTCGGTTGGCTTCTGTGTCCTTGCAATGGGGTCTCCTCTGTTTAAAGGCACAGTATACACAAAAACAAATATGGGCTAATTAAATAAAGCTTTTGATGTAGACAACGTTTCTAATTAACATGCGATAGCTATTCTGCTTCTAAAGCTGCTAAGAATGAGGAAGAAACTGCAGTGCTTTCTCTCTGTGTGTGTGTGTGTGTGTATATATATGTCTAGTGTGTATCTCATTACTATGGTAACGGTAGTATGGGCGTGTCTCTGAGATGACAGCAGTTGCTGTATTCCCATTGGGTCTGCGCCATGACTTATGCGGCGCCGCATCTGGGAGACACGCCGATAGTGCTGCCCTGCTATACACGCTGTGTATATGGCAGTTGTGAAAGGCACATCTAAACAGGTACGCATCCATCATCCTATACGTATTTCCAGTTATATCTGACATTACATATGCATACTAGCCTTCAGTTGAAATAAGCACATACATATGTAAATGCATGTTTTTGTTGCCTGTCACTGTATATACTGTCTTGGGGATAGCGCTGTTTTTCAATGTGAGCACCGTAGACATGCTTAGCAGCCAGTATCCTATGTAGGTCCAGTGTTAATTTAATAATGTAATGAATTTAATGGTTTAATTGAGTCATCCTTTATAGCTTGAATATGCAATATGTATTTACAAATGTATTTGGAGAATTGTTATGAATTTTTTTATGTCTTTCTTGCCTGTCTATTGGGTGAGTGGTGTGGGTGTATATTGTTTGTATGGTTGCTATGACAACTTTTTGGCGTTTTTTTTCACTGGTTGGGGGTGGGTCCTATGTCTCATTGGTGTTTGCTTGTATAAATGAATGCATTCTTTATGTGTTCACTGTCTGAGGAAGGGGATTCGGTCCCCGAAACGTCACAAATAAAACTATATATGTAAAGGATGCGGCCTTCCATTTATTATATTATTCAACCCCTGCAAGCACCCTGGCGGATTGACTTATGAAGTGAGAGTGCTCTCCAGCTACTTATATTTATATATATATATATATATATATATATATATATATATATATTTCTTTCATGTAATTAGCAAGAGTCCATGAGCTAGTGACGTATGGGATATACATTCCTACCAGGAGGGGCAAAGTTTCCCAAACCTCAAAATGCCTATAAATACACCCCTCACCACACCCACAAATCAGTTTTACAAACTTTGCCTCCTATGGAGGTGGTGAAGTAAGTTTGTGCTAGATTCTACGTTGATATGCGCTCCGCAGCAGGTTGGAGCCCGGTTTTCCTCTCAGCGTGCAGTGAATGTCAGAGGGATGTGAGGAGAGTATTGCCTATTTGAATTCAATGATCTCCTTCTACGGGATCTATTTCATAGGTTCTCTGTTATCGGTCGTAGAGATTCATCTCTTACCTCCCTTTTCAGATCGACGATATACTCTTATATACCATTACCTCTACTGATTTTCGTTTCAGTACTGGTTTGGCTTTCTACAAACATGTAGATGAGTGTCCTGGGGTAAGTAAGTCTTATTTTCTGTGACACTCTAAGCTATGGTTGGGCACTTTTTTATAAAGTTCTAAATATATGTATTCAAACATTTATTTGCCTTGACTCAGGATGTTCAACATTCCTTATTTCAGACAGTCAGTTTCATTTTTGGGATAATGCATATGAATCAATCAATTTTTTTCTTACCTTTAAAATTTGACTTTTTCCCTGTGGGCTGTTAGGCTCGCGGGGGCTGAAAATGCTTCATTTTATTGCGTCATTCTTGGCGCGGACTTTTTTGGCGCAAATTTTTTTTTCTGTTTCCGGCGTCATGCGTGTCGCCGGAAGTTGCGTCATTTTTTGACGTTCTTTTGCGCCAAAAGTGTCGGCGTTCCGGATGTGGCGTCATTTTTGGCGCCAAAAGCATTTAGGCACCAAATAATGTGGGCGTCTTTTTTTTGGCGCTAAAAAAATATGGGCGTCATTATTGTCTCCACATTATTTAAGTCTCATTATTTATTGCTTCTGGTTGCTAGAAGCTTGTTCACTGGCATTTTTTCCCATTCCTGAAACTGTCATTTAAGGAATTTGATCAATTTTGCTTTATATGTTGTTTTTTCTATTACATATTGCAAGATGTCCCACGTTGAAACTGAGTCAGAAGATACTTCTGGAAAATCGCTGCCTGGTGCTGGAGCTACCAAAGCTAAGTGTATCTGCTGTAAACTTATGGTATCTGTTCCTCCAGCTGTTGTTTGTACTGATTGTCATGACAAACTTGTTAATGCAGATAATATTTCCTTTAGTACTGTTACATTACCTGTTGCTGTTCCGTCAACATCTAATACTCAGAGTGTTCCTGATAACATAAGAGATTTTGTTTCTAAATCCATTAAGAAGGCTATGTCTGTTATTCCTCCTTCTAGTAAACGTAAAAAGTCTTTTAAAACTTCTCATTTTTCAGATGAATTTTTAAATGAACATCATCATTCTGATTCTGATAATGGTTCTTCTGGTTCAGAGGATTCTGTCTCAGAGGTTGATGCTGATAAATCTTCATATTTATTTAAAATGGAATTTATTCGTTCTTTACTTAAAGAAGTCCTAATTGCATTAGAAATAGAGGATTCTAGTCCTCTTAATTCTAAATCTAAACGTTTAGATAAGGTTTTTAAATCTCCTGTAGTTATTCCAGAAGTTTTTCCTGTCCCTGATGCTATTTCTGAAGTAATTGCCAGGGAATGGAATAATTTGGGTAATTCATTTACTCCTTCTAAACGTTTTAAGCAGTTATATCCTGTGCCATCTGACAGATTAGAGTTTTGGGACAAAATCCCTAAGGTTGATGGGGCTGTCTCTACTCTTGCTAAGCGTACTACTATTCCTACGGCAGATGGTACTTCCTTTAAGGATCCTTTAGATAGGAAAATTGAATCCTTTCTAAGAAAAGCTTACTTGTGTTCAGGTAATCTTCTTAGACCTGCTATATCTTTAGCGGATGTTGCTGCAGCTTCAACTTTTTGGTTAGAAGCTTTAGCGCAACAAGTAACAGATCATAATTCTCATAGCATTATTAATCTTCTTCAACATGCTAATAATTTTATTTGTGATGCCATTTTTGATATCATTAGAGTTGATGTCCGGTATATGTCTCTAGCTATTTTAGCTAGAAGAGCTTTATGGCTTAAAACTTGGAATGCTGATATGTCTTCCAAGTCTACTCTGCTTTCCCTTTCTTTCCAGGGTAATAAATTATTTGGTTCTCAGTTGGATTCTATTATCTCAACTGTTACTGGAGGGAAAGGAACTTTTTTACCACAGGATAAAAAATCTAAAGGTAAATTTAGATCTAATAATCGTTTTCGTTCCTTTCGTCACAACAAGGAACAAAAGCCTGATCCTTCATCCTCAGGAGCAGTATCAGTTTGGAAACCATCTCCAGTCTGGAATAAATCCAAGCCTTTTAGAAAACCTAAGCCAGCTCCTAAGTCCACATGAAGGTGCGGCCCTCATTCCAGCTCAGCTGGTAGGGGGCAGATTACGTTTTTTCAAAGAAATTTGGATCAATTCCGTTCACAATCTTTGGATTCAGAACATTGTTTCAGAAGGGTACAGAATTGGCTTCAAGATAAGGCCTCCTGCAAAGAGATTTTTTCTTTCCCGTGTCCCAGTAAACCCAGCGAAGGCTCAAGCATTTCTGAAATGTGTTTCAGATCTAGAGTTGGCTGGAGTAATTATGCCAGTTCCAGTTCTGGAACAGGGGCTGGGGTTTTATTCAAATCTCTTCATTGTACCAAAGAAGGAGAATTCCTTCAGACCAGTTCTGGATCTAAAAATATTGAATCGTTATGTAAGGATACCAACATTCAAAATGGTAACTGTAAGGACTATCCTGCCTTTTGTTCAGCAAGGGCATTATATGTCTACAATAGATTTACAGGATGCATATCTGCATATTCCGATTCATCCAGATCACTATCAGTTTCTGAAATTCTCTTTCCTAGACAAGCATTACCAGTTTGTGGCTCTACCGTTTGGCCTAGCAACAGCTCCAAGAATTTTTACAAAGGTTCTCGGTGCCCTTCTGTCTGTAATCAGAGAACAGGGTATTGTGGTATTTCCTTATTTGGACGATATCTTGGTACTTGCTCAGTCTTCACATTTAGCAGAATCTCATACGAATCGACTTGTGTTGTTTCTTCAAGATCATGGTTGGAGGATCAATTTACCAAAAAGTTCATTGATTCCCCAGACAAGGGTAACCTTTTTAGGTTTCCAGATAGATTCAGTGTCCATGACTGTCTTTGACAGACAAGAGACGTCTAAAATTGATATCAGCTTGTCGAAACCTTCAGTCACAATCATTCCCTTCGGTAGCCTTATGCATGGAAATTCTAGGTCTTATGACTGCTGCATCGGACGCGATCCCCTTTGCTCGTTTTCACATGCGACCTCTTCAGCTCTGTATGCTGAACCAATGGTGCAGGGATTACACAAAGATATCTCAATTAATATCTTTAAAACCGATTGTACGACACTCTCTGTCATGGTGGACAGATCACCATCGTTTAGTTCAGGGGGCTTCTTTTGTTCTTCCGACCTGGACTGTAATTTCAACAGATGCAAGTCTTACAGGTTGGGGAGCTGTGTGGGGGTCTCTGACAGCACAAGGGGTTTGGGAATCTCAGGAGGTGAGATTACCGATCAATATTTTGGAACTCCGTGCAATTTTCAGAGCTCTTCAGTCATGGCCTCTTCTAAAGAGAGAATCGTTCATTTGTTTTCAGACAGACAATGTCACAACTGTGGCATACATCAATCATCAAGGAGGGACTCACAGTCCTCTGGCTATGAAAGAAGTATCTCGAATTCTGGTTTGGGCGGAATCCAGCTCCTGTCTAGTTTCTGCGGTTCATATCCCAGGTATAGACAATTGGGAAGCGGATTATCTCAGTCGCCAAACGTTACATCCGGGCGAATGGTCTCTTCACCCAGAGGTATTTCTTCAGATTGTTCAAATGTGGGGACTTCCAGAAATAGATCTGATGGCCTCTCATCTAAACAAGAAACTTCCCAGGTATCTGTCCAGATCCAGGGATCCTCAAGCGGAAGCAGTGGATGCATTGTCACTTCCTTGGAAGTATCATCCTGCCTATATCTTTCCGCCTCTAGTTCTTCTTCCAAGAGTAATCTCCAAGATTCTGAAGGAATGCTCGTTTGTTCTGCTGGTGGCTCCAGCATGGCCTCACAGGTTTTGGTATGCGGATCTTGTCCGGATGGCCTCTTGCCAACCGTGGACTCTTCCGTTAAGACCAGACCTTCTGTCGCAAGGTCCTTTTTTCCATCAGGATCTCAAATCCTTAAATTTAAAGGTATGGAGATTGAACGCTTGATTCTTAGTCAAAGAGGTTTCTCTGACTCTGTGATTACTACTATGTTACAGGCTCGTAAATCCGTATCTAGGGAGATATATTATAGAGTCTGGAAAACTTATATTTCTTGGTGTCTTTCTCATCATTTTTCCTGGCATTCTTTTAGAATTCCGAGAATTTTACAGTTTCTTCAG